>NW_027265211.1:0-197500 GCF_036320965.1 Panulirus ornatus
AAGCCGCTCTCTCGTATCCTGCGTAACTCTCGTCCCAAGCCTCTCTCTCCTTTCCAGCCTGACTCCAGTCCCAAGCCTCTCTCTCTTGTCCTGTCTCACTCTCGTCCTATGCATCTTTCTCCTCTCCTGCCTGACCTTCGTCCTATGCATCTCCCTCGTGTCTTGCTTGACTCTCGTCCTAAGCCTCTTTCTCCTGTCTTACCTGACTCTCGTCCCCAGCTTGTCTCTCTCGTCCAGCCTCACTCTCGTCCTAAGCCGCTCTCTCCTGTCCTGCCTGACTCTCGTCCCAAGCCTCTCTCTCTCCAGTCCTTCCTCATTCTCGTCCCATACCTCTCTCTCTCTCTCTCTCTCTCTCTCTCTCTCTCTCCTCCTCTCTCTTCTCTCTCTCTCTCTCTCTCTCTCCTAACCTGCCTCTCTCCCTCCTTTTCTGCATGACTCTCGTCACAATCCTCTTCCTCTCTTCCCTAGCCTCTCTCTCCTCTCCTTCCTGATCATCGTCCTAAGCCGCACTCTCCTGTCCTGCCTGACTCTTATCCTAAGCCTCTATCTCCTGTCCAGCCTCACTCTCGTCCTATGCAGCTCTCTCCTGTCCTGCCTGACTATCATCACAAACCTCTCCTTCAACTGTTCTTCTTATTCTCATCTCAATCCACTCTCTCCTGTCCAGCTTGACCCTCGTCCCAAGCCCCTTTTTCTCCTGTACTGCCTGACTCTCGTCCCAACCCTCTCTTCCCTGTCCTACGTGACTCTCGTCATAAAGCCACTCTCTCCAATCCTGCCTAACTCTCGTCCCAAGCCTCTCTCTTCCGTCCAGCCTGACTCTAGTACCAAGCCTCTCTCTCCTGCCCTGTCTCTCTCTCGTCCTAAGCCTCTTTCTCCGGTCCTGCCTGACTCTCGTCCCAAATTTCTCTCTCTCTCTCTCTCTCTCTCTCTCTCTCTCTCTCTCTCTCTCTCTCTCTCTCTCTCTCTCTCTCTCTCTCTCTCTCTCTCTCTCTCTCTCTGTCTCTCTCTCTCTCTCTCTCTCTCTCTCTCTCTCTCTCTCTCTCTCTCTCTCTCTCTCGTCCAAATCCTCTCTCTTCTAACCTGTGTGACTCTCGTCCCAAGCCTCTCTCCCTCCTTTTTGCCTGAGTCTCCTACCAATACTCTCTCTCCTGTCCTGCCTGACTCTCGTCCCAAGCCACTCTCTCCTCTCCTGCCTGACTCTCGTCCTAATCCTCTCTCTCCTGTCCTGCCTGACTCTCGTCCCAATTGTCTTTCTCCTCTCCTGCCTGACTCTCGTCCCAAGCCACTCTCTCGTATCCTGCCTAACTCTCGTCCCAAGCCTCTCTCTCCTGTCCAGCCTGACGCTAGTCCCAAGCCTCTCTCTCTTGTCCTGTCTCACTCTCGTCCTATGCATCTTTCTCCTCTCCTGCCTGACTTTCGTTCTATTCATCTCCCTCGTGTCTTCCTTGACTCTCGTCCCAAGCCTCTTTCTCCTGTCTTAACTGACTCTCGTCCCCAGCCTGTCTCTCTCTTCCAGCCTCACTCTCGTCCTAAGCCGCTCTCTCCTGTCCTGCCTGACTCTCATTCCGAACCTCTCTCTCACCTGTTCTACATATTCTCGTCTGAATCCACTCTCTCCTGTCTAGCTTAACTCTCGTCCCAAGCCTCTCTCTCTCTACTGTCCTGCCTGACTCTCGTCCCGAGCCTCTCTCTCCTGTCTTGCCTGACTCTCGTCCCAATCCACTCTCTCCTGTCATGCCTGACTCTAGTCCCAATCCTATCTCTCCTGTCCTGCCTGACTCTCGTCCCTAGCCTTTCTCCCCTGTCTTGCCTGACTTTCTTCCCAAGACTCTCTCTCCTCTCCTGCCTGAACATCGTCCTAGGCCGCACTCTCCTGTCCTGCCTGACTCTTATCATAAGACTCTATCTCCTGTCTCTCTCTCTCTCTCTCTCTCTCTCTCTCTCTCTCTCTCTCTCTCTCTCTCTCTCTCTCTCTCTCTCTCTCTCTCTCTCTCTCTCTCTCTCGTTCGAATTCTCTCTCTCCTAACCTGTGTGACCCTCGTCCCAAGCCTCTCTCCCTCCTTTTCTGCCTGACTCTCGTCCCAATCCTCTCTCTCCTGTCATGCCTGACTCTCGTCCAAATCCTTTCTCTCCTGTCATGCCTTACTCTCGTCCCAATCCTCTTTCTCCTGTCCTGCCTGACTCTCGTCCCAAGCCACTCTCTCCTCTCCTGCCTGACTCTCGTCCAAATCCTCTCTCTCCTGTCCTGCCTGACTCTCGTCCCAATTCTCTTTCTCCTCTCCTGCCTAACTCTCGTCTAAACCCACTCTCTCGTATCCTGCCTAACTCTCGTCCCAAGCCTCTCTCTCCTGTCCAGCCTGACTCTAGTCCCAAGCCTTTCTCTCTTGTCCTGTCTCACTCTAGTCCAATGCATCTTTTTCCTCTCCTGCCTGACTTTCGTCCCATGCATCTCCCTCGTGTCTTGCTTGACTCTCGTCCTAAGCCTCCTTCTCCTGTCTTACCTGACTCTCATCCCAAACCTCTCTCTCACCTGTTCCACATATTCTCGTATGAATCCACTCTCTCCTGTCTAGCTTAACTCTCGTCCCATGCCTCTCTCTCTCCTGTCCTGCCTGACTCTCGTCCTAAGCCTCTCCCTCCTGTCTTGCCTGACTCTCGTCCCAAGCCTCTCTCTCCTGTCCTGCCTGACTCTCGTCCGAAGCCTCACTCGTGTCCTGCCTAACTCTCGTCCCATACCTACCTCTCTCTCTCTCTCTCTCTCTCTCTCTCTCTCTCTCTCTCTCTCTCTCTCTCTCTCTCTCCTAACCTGCCTCTCTCCCTCCTATTCTGCATGACTCTCGTCCCAATCCTCTCTCTCCTGTCATTCCTGACTCTCGTCCCAAGCCTCTCTCCCCTGTCTTGCCTGACTCACTTCACAAGCCTCTCTCTCCTCACCTGCCAGAACATCGTCCTAAGCCGCACTCTCCTGTCCTGCCTGACTCTTATCATAAGCCTCTATCTCCTGTCCAGCCTCACTCTCGTCCTATGCCGCTCTTTCTTGTCCTGCCTGACTCTCATCACAAACCTCTTTCTCACCTGTTCTTCATATTCTCGTCTCAATCCACTCTCTCCTGTCCAGCTTGACCCTCGTCCCAAGCCCCTCTCTCTCCTGTCTTGCCTAACTCTCGTCCCAACCCTCTCTCCCCTGTCCTATGTGACTCTCGTCCCAAGCCACTCTCTCCAATCCTGCCTAACTCTCGTCCCAAGCCTCTCTCTCAAGTCCACCCTGACTCTAGTCCCAAGCCTCTATCTCCTGTCCTGTCTCACTCTCGTCCTAAACCTCTTTCTCCTGTCCCAAACTCTCTCTCTCTCTCTCTCTCTCTCTCTCTCTCTCTCTCTCTCTCTCTCTCTCTCTCTCTCTCTCTCTCTCTCTCTCTCTCTCTCTCGTCCGAATCCTCTCTCTCCTAACCTGTGTGACTCTCGTCCCAAGCCTCTCTCCCTCCTTTTCTGCCTGACTTTCGTCCCAATTCTCTCTCTCCTGACATGCCAGACTCTCTTCCCAATCCTCTCTCTCCTGTCATCCCTGACTCTCGTCCCAATCCTCTATCTCCTGTCCTGCCTGACTCTCGTCCCAAGCCACTTTCTCCTTTCCTGCCTGACTCTCGTCCCAATCCTCTCTCTTCTGTCTTGCCTGACTCTCGTCCCAATTCTCTTTCTCCTCTCCTGCCTGACTCTCGTCCCAGGCCACTCTCTCGTATCCTACCTAACTCTCGTCCCAAGCCTCTCTCTCCTGTCCAGCCTGACTCTAGTCCCAAACCTCTCTCTCTTGTCCTGTCTCACTCTCTTCCTATGCATCTTTCTCCTCTCCTGCCTGACTTTCGTTATATGCATCTCCCTCGTGTCTTGCTTGACTCTCGTCCTAAACCTCTTTCTCCTGTCTTACCTGACTCTCGTCCCCAGCAAGTCTCTCTCGTCCAGCCTCACTCTCGTCCTAAGCCGATCTCTCCTGTCCTGCCTGACTCTCATCCCAAACCTCTCTCTCACCTGTTTAGCATATTCTCGTCTGAATCCACTCTCTCCTGTCTAACTTGACTCTCGTCCCAAGCCTCTCTCTCTCCTGTCCTGCCTGACTCTCGTCCCAAGCCTCTCTCGTGTCCTACCTGACTCTCGTCCAATACCTCTCTCTCTCTCTCTCTCTCTCTCTCTCTCTCTCTCTCTCTCTCTCTCTCTCTCTCTCTCTCTCTCTCTCTCTCGTCCGAATCCTCACTCTCTCGTCCGAATCCTCACTCTCTCGTCCGAATCCTCACTCTCCTAACCTGCGTGACTCTCGACCCAAGCCTCTCACCCTCCTTTTCTGACTGACTCTCGTCCCAAGCCTCTCTCCCTCCTTTTCTGCCTGACTCTCGTCCCATGCCTCTCTCCCTCCTTTTCTGCCTGACTCTCGTCCCAAGCCTCTCTCCCTCCTTTTCTGACTGACTCTCGTCCCAATCCTCTCTCTCCTGTCATCCCTGACTCTCGTCGCAATACTCTTTCTCCTCTCCTGCCTGACTCTCGTCCCAAGCCACTCTCTCGTATCCTGCCTAACTCTCGTCCCAAGCCTCTCTCTCCTGTCCAGCCTGACTCTAGTCCCAAGCCTCTCTCTCTTGTCCTGTCTCACTCTCGTCCTATGAATCTTTCTCCTCTCCTGCTTGACTTTCGTCCTATACATCTCCCTCGTGTCTTGCTTGACTCTCGTCCTAAGCCTCTTTCTCCTGTCTTACCTAACTCTCGTCCCCAGCCTGTCTCTCTCGTCCAGCCTCATTCTCGTCCTAAGCCGCTCTCTCCTCTCCTGCCTGATTCTCATCCCAAACCTCTCTCTCACCTGTTCTACATATTCTCTTCTGAATCCACTCTCTCCTGTCTAGCTTGACTCTCGTCCCAAGCCTCTCTCTCTCCTGTCCTGCCTGACTCTCGTCCCAAGCCTCTCTCTCCTGTCTTGCCTGACTCTCGTCCCAAGTCTCTCTCTCCTGTCCTGCCTGACTCTCGTCCCAAGCCTCACTCGTGTCCTGCCTGACTCTCGTTCCATACCTCTCTCTCTCTCTCTCTCTCTCTCTCTCTCTCTCTCTCTCTCTCTCTCTCTCTCTCTCTCTCTCTCTCTCTCTCTCTCTCTCTCTCTCTCTCCTAACCTGCCTCTTTCCCTCCTTTTCTGCATGACTCTCGTCCCAATCCTCTCTCTCCTGTCATGCCTGACTCCAGTCCCAATCCTCTCTCTCTCCTATCCTGCCTGACTCTCGGCCCAAGCCTCTCTTCCCTGTCTTGCCTGACTCTCTTCCCAAGCCTCTCTCTTCTCTCCTGCCTGAACATCGTCCTAAGCCGCACTCTCCTGTCCTGCCTGACTCTTATCCTAAGCTTCTATCTCCTGTCCAGCCTCACTCTCGTCCTAAGCCGATCTCTCCTGTCCTGCCTGACTCTCATCACAAACCTCTCTCTCACCTGTTCTTCATAATCTCGTCTCAATCCACTCTCTCCTTTCCAGCTTGACCCTCGTCCAAAGCCCCTCTCTCTCCTATCCTGCCTGACTCTCGTCAATACCCTCTCTCCCCAGTCCTATGTGGCTCTCGTTCCAAGCCACTCTCTCCAATCCTGCCTAACTCTCGTCCCAAGCCTCTCTCTCCCGTCCAGCCTAACTCTAGTCCCAATCCTCTCTCTCCTGTCCTGTCTCACTCTCGTCCTAAGACTCTTTTTCCTGTCCTGCCTGACTCTCGTCCCAAATCTCTCTCTCTCTCTCTCTCTCTCTCTCTCTCTCTCTCTCTCTCTCTCTCTCTCTCTCTCTCTCTCTCTCTCTCTCTCTCTCTCTCTCTCTCTCTTTCGTCCGAATCCTCTCTCTTCTAACCTTCGTGACTCTTGTCCCAAGCCTCTCTCCCTCCTTTTCTGCCTGAGTCTCGTCCCAATCCTCTCTCTCCTGTAATGCCTGAATCTCGTCCCAATACTCTCTCTCCTGTCATGCCTGACTCTCGTCCCAATCCTCTCTCTCCTGTCCTGCCTGATTCTAGTCCCAAGACACTTACTCCTCTCCAGCCTTTCTCTCGTCCCAATCCTCTCTCTCCTGTCCTCCCTGACTCTCGTCCCAATTCTCCTTCTCCTCTCCTGCCTGACTCTCGTCCCAAGCCACTCTCTCGTATCCTAACTAACTCTCGTCCCAAGCCTCTCTCTCCTGTCCAGCCTGACTCTAGTCCCAAGCCTCTCTCTCTTGTCCTGTCTCACTCTCGTCCTATGCATCTTTCTCCTCTCCTGCCTGACTTTTGTCTTATTCATCTCCCTCGTGTCTTGCTTGACTCTCGTCCTAAGCCTCTTCCTCCTGTCTTACCTGAATCTCGTCCCCAGCCTGTCTCTCTCGTCCAGCCTCACTCTCGTCCTAAGCCGCTCTCTCCTGTCCTGCCTAACTCTCATCCCAAACCTCTCTCTCACCTGTTCTATATATTCTCGTCTCAATCCATTCTCTCCTGTCTATCTTGACTCTCATCATAATCCTCTCTCTCTTCTGTCCTGCCTGACTCTCGTCCCAAGCCTCTCTCTCCTGTCTTGCATGATTCACATCCCAATACTCTCTCTCCTGTCATGCCGGACTCTAGTGCCAATCCTCTCTCTCCTGTCCTGCCTGACTCTCGTCCCAAGCCTCTCTCCCCTGTCTTGCCTGACTCTCTTCCCAAGCCTCTCTCTCCTCTCCTGCCTGAACATCGTCCTAAGCCGCACTCTCCTGTCCTGCCTGACTCTCGTCCTAAGCCTCTATCTCCTGTCCAGCCTCACTCTCGTCCTATGCCTCTCTCTCCTGTCCTGCCTGACTCTCATCACAAACCTCTCTCTCACCTGTTCTACATATTCTCGTCTCAATCCACTCACTCCTCTAAAGCTTGACCCTTGTCCCAAGCCCCTCTCTCTCCTGGCCTGCCTGACTCTCGTCACAATCCTCTTTTCCCTGTCCTAAGTGACTCTCGTCCCAAGCCTCTCTCCAATCATGCCTAACTCCCGTCCAAAGCCTCTCTCTCCCGTCCAGCCTGACTCTAGTGCCAATCCTTTCTCTCCTGTCCTGTCTCACTCTCGTCATAAGCCTCTTTCTCCTGTCCTGCCTGACTCTCGTCCCAAATCTCTCTCTCTCTCTCTCTCTCTCTCTCTCTCTCTCTCTCTCTCTCTCTCTCTCTCTCTCTCTCTCTCTCTCTCTCTCTCTCTCTCTCTCTCTCTCTCTCGTCCGAATCCTCTCTCTCCTAACCTGCGTGACTCTCGTCCCAAGCCACTCTCCCTCCTTTCTGCCTGACTCTCGTCCCAATCCTCTGTTTCCTGTCATGCCTGACTCTCGTCCCAAGCCAATCTCTCCTCTCCTGCCTGACTCTCGTTCCAATCCTATCTCTCCTGTCCTGCCTGACTATCGTCCCAATTCTCTTTCTCCTCTCTTGCCTGACTCTCGTCCCAAGCCACTCTCTCGTATCCTAACTAACTCTCGTCCCAAGCCTCTCTCTCCTGTCCAGCCTGACTCTAGTCCCAAACCTCTCTCTCTTGTCCTGTCTCACTCTCCTCCTAAGCATCTTTCTCCTCTCCTGCCTGACTTTCGTCCTATTCATCTCCCTCGTGTCTTGCTTGACTCTCGTCCTAAGCCTCTTTCTCCTGTCTTACCTGTCTTTCGTCCCCAGCCCGTCTCTCTCGTCCAGCCTTACTCTCGTCCTAAGCCGCTCTCTGCTGTACTGCCTTACTCTCATCCCAAACCTCTCTCTCACCTGTTCTACATATTCTCGTCTCAATCCACTCTCTCCTGTCTAGCTTGACTCTCGTCCCAAGCCTCTCTCTCTTCTGTCCTGCCTGACTCTCGTCCCAAGCCTCTCTCTCCTGTCTTGCCTGACTCTAGTCCCAATCCTCTCTCTCCTGTCCAGCTTGAGCCTCGTCCCAAACCCCTCTCTCTCCTGTCCTGCCTAACTCTCGTCCCAACCCTCTCTCCCCTGTCTTACGTGACTCTCGTCCCAAGCCACTCTCTCCAATCCTGCCTAACTCTCGTCCCAAGTCTCTCTCTCCCGTCCAGCCTGACTCTAGTCCCAAGCCTTTCTCTCCTGTCCTGTCTCACTCTCGTCCTAAGCCTCTTTCTCCTGTCCTGCCTGACTCTCGTCCCAAATCTCTCTCTCTCTCTCTCTCTCTCTCTCTCTCTCTCTCTCTCTCTCTCTCTCTCTCTCTCTCTCTCTCTCTCTCTCTCTCTCTCTCTCGTCCGAATCCTCTCTCTCCTAACCTGCGTGACTCTCGTCCCAAGCCTCTCTCCCTCCTTTTCCGCCTGACTCTCGTCCCAATCCTCTCTCTCCTGTCATGCCTGACTCTCGTCCCAATCCACTTTATCCTGTCATGCCTGACTCTCGTCCCAATCCTCTCTCTCCTGTCCTGCCTGACTCTCGTCCCAAGCCAATCTCTCCTCTCCTGCCTGACTCTCGTTCCAATCCTATCTCTCCTGTCCTGCCTGACTCCCGTCCCAATTCTCTTTCTCCTCTCCTGCCTGACTCTCGTCCCAAGCCACTCTCTCGTATCCTAACTAACTCTCGTTCCAAACATCTCTCTCCTGTCCACCCTGAATCTAGTCCCAAGCCTCTCTCTCTTGTCCTGTCTCACTCTCCTCCTAAGCATCTTTCTCCTCTCCTGCCTGACTTTCGTCCTATTCATCTCCCTCGTGTCTTGCTTGACTCTCGTCCTAAGCCTCTTTCTCCTGTCTTACCTGTCTTTCGTCCCCAGCCCGTCTCTCTCGTCCAGCCTTACTCTCGTCCTAAGCCGCTCTCTGCTGTACTGCCTGACTCTCATCCCAAACCTCTCTCTCACCTGTTCTACATATTCTCGTCTCAATCCACTCTCTCCTGTCTAGCTTGACTCTCGTCCCAAGCCTCTCTCTCTTCTGTCCTGCCTGACTCTCGTCCCAAGCCTCTCTCTCCTGTCTTGCCTGACTCTCGTCCCAATCCTCTCTATCCTGTCCAGCTTGAGCTCTCGTCCCAATCCTCTCTCTCCTGTCCTGCCTGACTCTCGTCCCAAGCCAATCTCTCCTCTCCTGCCTGACTCTCGTTCCAATGCTATCTCTCCTGTCCTGCCTGACTCTCGTCCCAATTCTCTTTCTATTCTCCTGCCTGACTCTCGTCCCAAGCCACTCTCTCGTATCCTAACTAACTCTCGTCCCAAACATCTCTCTCCTGTCCAGCCTGAATCTAGTCCCAAGCCTCTCTCTCTTGTCCTGTCTCACTCTCCTCCTAAGCATCTTTCTCCTCTCCTGCCTGACTTTCGTCCTATTCATCTCCCTCGTGTCTTGCTTGACTCTCGTCCTAAGCCTCTTTCTCCTGTCTTAAATGTCTTTCGTCCCCAGCCCGTCTCTCTCGTCCAGCCTTAATCTCGTCCTAAGCCGCTCTCTGCTGTACTGCCTGACTCTCATCCCAAACCTCTCTCTCACCTGTTCTACATATTCTCGTCTCAATCCACTCTCTCCTGTCTAGCTTGATTCTCGTCCCAAGCCTCTCTCTCTTCTGTCCTGCCTGACTATCGTCCCAAGCCTCTCTCTCCTGTCTTGCCTGACTCTAGTCCCAATCCTCTCTCTCCTGTCCAGCTTGAGCTTCGTCCCAAACCCCTCTCTCTCCTGTCCTGCCTAACTCTCGTCCCAACCCTCTCTCCCCTGTCTTACGTGACTCTCGTCCCAAGCCACTCTCTCCAATACTGCCTAGCTCTCGTCCCAAGTCTCTCTCTCCCGTCCAGCCTGACTCTAGTCCCAAGCCTTTCTCTCCTGTCCTGTCTCACTCTCGTCCTAAGCCTCTTTCTCCTGTCCTGCCTGACTCTCGTCCCAAATCTCTTTCTCTCTCTCTCTCTCTCTCTCTCTCTCTCTCTCTCTCTCTCTCTCTCTCTCTCTCTCTCTCTCTCTCTCTCTCTCTCTCTCTCTCTCGTCCGAATCCTCTCTCTCCTAACCTGCGTGACTCTCGTCCCAAGCCTCTCTCCCTCCTGTCCTGCCTGACTCTCGTCCCAAGCCAGTCTCTCCTCTCCTGCCTGACTCGTTCCAATCCTATCTCTCCTGTCCTGCCTGACTCTTGTCCCAATTCTCTTTCTCCTCTCCTGCCTGACTCTCGTCCCAAGCCACTCTCTCGTATCCTAACTAACTCTCGTCCCAAACATCTCTCTCCTGTCCACCCTGAATCTAGTCCCAAGCCTCTCTCTCTTGTCCTGTCTCACTCTACTCCTAAGCATCTTTCTCCTCTCCTGCCTGACTTTCGTCCTATTCATCTCCCTCGTGTCTTGCTTGACTCTCGTCCTAAGCCTCTTTCTCCTGTCTTACCTCTCTTTCGTCCCCAGCCCGTCTCTCTCGTCCAGCCTTACTCTCGTCCTAAGCCGCTCTCTGCTGTACTGCTTGACTCTAATACCAAACCTCTCTCTCACCTGTTCTACATACTCTCGTCTCAATCCACTCTCTCCTGTCTAGCGTGACTCTCGTCCCAAGCCTCTCTCTCTTCTGTTCTGCCTGACTCTCGTCCCAAGCCTCTCTCTCCTGTCTTGCCTGACTCTAGTCCCAATCCTCTCTCTCCTGTCCAGCTTGAGCCTCGTCCCAAACCCCTCTCTCTCCTGTCCTGCCTAACTCTCGTCCCAACCCTCTCTCCCCTGTCTTACGTGACTCTCGTCCCAAGCCACTCTCTCCAATCCTGCCTAACTCTCGTCCCAAGTCTCTCTCTCCCGTCCAGCCTGACTCTAGTCCCAAGCCTCTCTCTCCTGTCCTGTCTCACTCTCGTCCTAAGCATCTTTCTCCTGTTCTGCCTGACTCTCATCCCAAATCTCTCTCTCTCTCCTCTCTCTCTCTCTCTCTCTCTCTCTCTCTCTCTCTCTCTCTCTCTCTCTCTCTCTCTCTCTCTCTCTCTCTCTCTCGTCCGAATCCTCTCTCTCCTACCCTGCGTGACTCTCTTCCCAAGCCTCTCTCCCTCCTTTTCTGCCTGAGTCTCGTTCCAAGCATCTCTCTCCTGTCATGCCTGACTCTCGTCACAATACTCTCTCTCCTATCCTGCCTGAATCTCGTCATAAGCCACTCTCTCCTCTCCTGCCTGACTCTCCTCCCAATCCTCTCTCTCCTGTCCTGAATGACTCTCGTCCCAAGCCACTCTCTCCAATCCTGCCTAACTCTCGTCACAAGTCTCTCTCTCCCGTCCAGCCTGACTCTAGTCCCAAGCCTTTCTCTCCTGTCCTGTCTCACTCTCGTCCTAAGCCTCTTTCTCCTGTCCTGCCTGACTCTCGTCCCAAATCTCTCTCTCTCTCTCTCTCTCTCTCTCTCTCTCTCTCTCTCTCTCTCTCTCTCTCTCTCTCTCTCTCTCTCTCTCTCTCTCTCTCTCTCTCTCTCTCTCTCTCTCTCCTAACCTACGTGACTCTCGTCCCAAGCCTGTCTCCCTCCTTTTCTGCCTGACTCTCGTCCCAATCCTCTCTCTCCTGTCATGCCTGACTCTCGTCCCAATCCACTTTATCCTGTCATGCCTGACTCTCGTCCCAATCTTCTCTCTCCTGTCCTGCCTGACTCTCGTCCCAAGCCAATCTCTCCTCTCCTGCCTGACTCTCGTTCCAATCCTATCTCTCCTGTCCTGCCTGACTCTCGTCCCAATTCTCTTTCTCCTCTCCTGCCTGACTCTCGTCCCAAGCCACTCTCTCGTATCCTAACTAACTCTCGTCCCAAACATCTCTCTCCTGTCCAGCCTGAATCTAGTCCCAAGCCTCTCTCTCTTGTCCTGTCTCACTCTCCTCCTAAGCATCTTTCTCCTCTCCTGCCTGACTTTCGTCCTATTCATCTCCCTCGTGTCTTGCTTGACTCTCGTCCTAAGCCTCTTTTTTCTGTCTTAAATGTCTTTCGTCCCCAGCCCGTCTCTCTCGTCCAGCCTTAATCTCGTCCTAAGCCGCTCTCTGCTGTACTGCCTTACTCTCATCCCAAACCTCTCTCTCACCTGTTCTACATATTCTCGTCTCAATCCACTCTCTCCTGTCTAGCTTGATTCTCGTCCCAAGCCTCTCTCTCTTCTGTCCTGCCTGACTATCGTCCCAAGCCTCTCTCTCCTGTCTTGCCTGACTCTAGTCCCAATCCTCTCTCTCCTGTCCAGCTTGAGCCTCGTCCCAAACCCCTCTCTCTCCTGTCCTGCCTAACTCTCGTCCCAACCCTCTCTCCCCTGTCTTACGTGACTCTCGTCCCAAGCCACTCTCTCCAATCCTGCCTAACTCTCGTCCCAAGTCTCTCTCTCCCGTCCAGCCTGACTCTAGTCCCAAGCCTCTCTCTCCTGTCCTGTCTCACTCTCGTCCTAAGCCTCTTTCTCCTGTCCTGCCTGACTCTCGTCCCAAATCTCTCTCTCTCTCTCTCTCTCTCTCTCTCTCTCTCTCTCTCTCTCTCTCTCTCTCTCTCTCTCTCTCTCTCTCTCTCTCTCTCTCTCTCTCTCGTCCGAATCCTCTCTCTCCTAACCTGCGTGACTCTCGTCCCAAGCCTCTCTCCCTCCTTTTCCGCCTGACTCTCGTCCCAATCCACTTTATCCTGTCATGCCTGACTCTCGTCCCAATCCTCTTTATCCTGTCATGCCTGACTCTCGTCCCAATCCTCTCTCTCCTGTCCTGCCTGACTCTCGTCCCAAGCCAATCTCTCCTCTCCTGCCTGACTCTCGTTCCAATCCTATCTCTCCTGTCCTGCCTGACTCTCGTCCCAATTCTCTTTCTCCTCTCCTTCCTGACTCTCGTCCTAAGCCACTCTCTCGTAATCTAACTAACTCTCGTCCCAAACATCTCTCTCCTGTCCACCCTGAATCTAGTCCCAAGCCTCTCTCTCTTGTCCTGTCTCACTCTCCTCCTAAGCATCTTTCTCCTCTCCTGCCTGACTTTCGTCCTATTCATCTCCCTCGTGTCTTGCTTGACTCTCGTCCTAAGCCTCTTTCTCCTGTCTTACCTGTCTTTCTACCCCAGCCCGTCTCTCTCGTCCAGCCTTACTCTCTTCCTAAGCCGCTCTCTGCTGTACTGCCTGACTCTCATCCCAAACCTCTCTCTCACCTGTTCTACATATTCTCGTCTCAATCCACTCTCTCCTGTCTCTCTTGACTTTCGTCCCAAGCCTCTCTCTCTTCTGTCCTGCCTGACTCTCGTCCCAATCCTCTCTCTCCTGTCATGCCTGACTCTCGTCCCAATCCACTTTATCCTGTCATGCCTGACTCTCGTCCCAATCCTCTCTCTCCTGTCCTGCCTGACTCTCGTCCCAAGCCAATCTCTCCTCTCCTGCCTGACTCTCGTTCCAATCCTATCTCTCCTGTCCTGCCTGACTCTCGTCCCAATTCTCTTTCTCCTCTCCTGCCTGACTCTCGTCCCAAACATCTCTCTCCTGTCCAGCCTGAATCTAGTCCCAAGCCTCTCTCTCTTGTCCTGTCTCACTCTCCTCCTAAGCATCTTTCTCCTCTCCTGCCTGACTTTCGTCCTATTCATCTCCCTCGTGTCTTGCTTGACTCTCGTCCTAAGCCTCTTTCTCCTGTCTTAAATGTCTTTCGTCCCCAGCCCGTCTCTTTCGTCCAGCCTTAATCTCGTCCTAAGCCGCTCTCTGCTGTACTGCCTGACTCTCATCCCAAACCTCTCTCTCACCTGTTCTACATATTCTCGTCTTAATCCACTCTCTCCTTTCTAGCCTGATTCTCGTCCCAAGCCTCTCTCTCTTCTGTCCTGCCTGACTATCGTCCCAAGCCTCTCTCTCCTGTCTTGCCTGACTCTAGTCCCAATCCTCTCTCTCCTGTCCACCTTGAGCTTCGTCCCAAACCCCTCTCTCTCCTGTCCTGCCTAACTCTCGTCCCAACCCTCTCTCCCCTGTCTTACGTGACTCTCGTCCCAAGCCACTCTCTCCAATCCTGCCTAACTCTCGTCCCAAGTCTCTCTCTCCCGTCCAGCCTGACTCTAGTCCCAAGCCTTTCTCTCCTGTCCTGTCTCACTCTCGTCCTAAGGCTCTTTCTCCTGTCCTGCCTGACTCTCGTCCCAAATCTCTCTCTCTCTCTCTCTCTCTCTCTCTCTCTCTCTCTCTCTCTCTCTCTCTCTCTCTCTCTCTCTCTCTCTCTCTCTCTCTCTCTCTCTCGTCCGAATCCTCTCTCTCCTAACCTGCGTGACTCTCGTCCCAAGCCTCTCTCCCTCCTTTTCCGCCTGACTCTCGTCCCAATTCTCTCTCTCCTGTCATGCCTGACTCTCGTCCCAATCCTCTTTATCCTGTCATGCCTGACTCTCGTCCCAATCCTCTCTCTCCTGTCCTGCCTGACTCTCGTCCCAAGCCAATCTCTCCTCTCCTGCCTGACTCTCGTTCCAATCCTATCTCTCCTGTCCTGCCTGACTCTCGTCCCAATTCTCTTTCTCCTCTCCTTCCTGACTCTCGTCCTAAGCCACTCTCTCGTATCCTAACTAACTCTCGTCCCAAACATCTCTCTCCTGTCCACCCTGAATCTAGTCCCAAGCCTCTCTCTCTTGTCCTGTCTCAATCTCCTCCTAAGCATCTTTCTCCTCTCCTGCCTGACTTTCGTCCTATTCATCTCCCTCGTGTCTTGCTTGACTCTCGTCCTAAGCCTCTTTCTCCTGTCTTACCTGTCTTTCTACCCCAGCCCGTCTCTCTCGTCCAGCCTTACTCTCGTCCTAAACCGCTCTCTGCTGTACTGCCTGACTCTCATCCCAAACCTCTCTCTCACCTGTTCTACATATTCTCGTCTCATTCCACTCTCTCATGTCTCGCTTGACTTTCGTCCCAAGCCTCTCTCTCTTCTGTCCTGCCTGACTCTCGTCCCAATCCTCTCTCTCCTGTCATGCCTGACTCTCGTCCCAATCCACTTTATCCTGTCATGCCTGACTCTCGTCCCAATCCTCTCTCTCCTGTCCTGCCTGACTCTCGTCCCAAGCCAATCTCTCCTCTCCTGCCTGACTCTCGTTCCAATGCTATCTCTCCTGTCCTGCCTGACTCTCGTCCCAATTCTCTTTCTCCTCTCCTGCCTGACTCTCGTCCCAAGCCACTCTCTCGTATCCTAACTAACTCTCGTCCCAAACATCTCTCTCCTGTCCAGCCTGAATCTAGTCCCAAGCCTCTCTCTCTTGTCCTGTCTCACTCTCCTCCTAAGCATCTTTCTCCTCTCCTGCCTGACTTTCGTCCTATTCATCTCCCTCGTGTCTTGCTTGACTCTCGTCCTAAGCCTCTTTCTCCTGTCTTAAATGTCTTTCGTCCCCAGCCCGTCTCTCTCGTCCAGCCTTAATCTCGTCCTAAGCCGCTCTCTGCTGTACTGCCTGACTCTCATCCCAAACCTCTCTCTCACCTGTTCTACATATTCTCGTCTCAATCCACTCTCTCCTGTCTAGCTTGATTCTCGTCCCAAGCCTCTCTCTCTTCTGTCCTGCCTGACTATCGTCCCAAGCCTCTCTCTCCTGTCTTGCCTGACTCTAGTCCCAATCCTCTCTCTCCTGTCCTGCTTGAGCCTCGTCCCTAACCCCTCTCTCTCCTGTCCTGCCTAACTCTCGTCCCAACCCTCTCTCCCCTGTCTTACGTGACTCTCGTCCCAAGGCACTCTCTCCAATCCTGCCTAACTCTCGCCCCAAGTCTCTCTCTCCCGTCCAGCCTGACTCTAGTCCCAAGCCTTTCTCTCCTGTCCTGTCTCACTCTCGTCCTAAGCCTCTTTCTCCTGTCCTGCCTGACTCTCGTCCCAAATCTCTCTCTCTCTCTCTCTCTCTCTCTCTCTCTCTCTCTCTCTCTCTCTCTCTCTCTCTCTCTCTCTCTCTCTCTCTCTCTCTCCTCTCTCTCTCTCTCCTCTCTCTCTCTCTCTCTCGCCCGAATCTCTCTCTCCTAACCTGCGTGACTCTCGTCCCAAGCCTCTCTCCCTCCTTTTCCGCCTGACTCTCGTCCCAATTCTCTTTCTCCTCTCCTGCCTGACTCTCGTCCCAAGCCACTCTCTCGTATCCTAACTAACTCTCGTCCCAAACATCTCTCTCCTGTCCAGCCTGAATCTAGTCCCAAGCCTCTCTCTCTTGTCCTGTCTCACTCTCCTCCTAAGCATCTTTCTCCTCTCCTGCCTGACTTTCGTCCTATTCATCTCCCTCGTGTCTTGCTTGACTCTCGTCCTAAGCCTCTTTCTCCTGTCTTACCTGTCTTTCTACCCCAGCCCGTCTCTCTCGTCCAGCCATACTCTCGTCCTAAGCCGCTCTCTGTTGTACTGCCTGACTCTCATCCCAAACCTCTCTTCACCTGTTCTACATATTCTCGTTTCAATCCACTCTCTCCTGTCTAGCTTGACTCTCGTCCCAAGCCTCTCTCTCTTCTGTCCTGCCTGACTCTCGTCCCAAGCCTCTCTCTCCTGTCTTGCTGACTCTAGTCCCCAATCCTCTCTCTCCTGTCCAGCTTGAGCCTCGTCCCAACCCTCTCTCTCCTTCCTGCCTACTCTTCTCGTCCCAACCCTCTCTCCCTTCTTACGGACTCTCGTCCCAAGCACCTCTCCAATCCTGCCTAACTCTCTCCAAGCTCTCTCTCCCGTCCAGCCTGACTCTATCCCAAGCCTTCTCTCCTGTCCTTTCTCCCTCTCGTCCTAACCTCTTTCTCCTGTCCTGCCTGACTCTCGTCCCAATCTCTCTCTCTCTCTCGTCTACTCTCTCTCTCTCTCTCCTCTCCGTCTCTCATCTCACTCTCTCTCCCTACATCTCCTCTCTCTCTCATCTCTCTCCTCTACTCTCACTCTCTCTCCGAATCCTCTCTCTCCTAACCGCGTGACTCTCGTCCCAAGATCTCTCCCTCCTTTTCCGCCTGACTCTCGTCCCCAATCCTCTCTCTCCTGTCATGCCTGACTCTCGTCCCAATCCATCTTTATCCTGTCATGCCTGACTCTCGTCCCAATCCTCCTCTCCCCTGTCCTGCCTGACTCTCGTCCAAGCCAATCTCTCCTCTCCTGCTGACTCTCGTTCCAATCCTACTCTCCTGTCCTTCCTGCCTGACTCTCGTCCCAATTCTCTTCTCCTCTCCTGCCTGACTCTCGTCCCAAGCCCTCTCTCGTATCCTAACTAACTCTCGTCCAACATCTTCTCCTGTCCAGCCTGATCTCAGTCCCAAGACTCTCTCTCTCTTGTCCTCTCACTCTCTCCTAGCATCTTTCTCCTCTCCTGCCTGACTTCGTCCTATTCATCTCCCTCGTTCTTGCTTGACTCTCGTCCTAAGCCTTTTCTCCTGTCTTACCTGTCTCTTCGTCCCCAGCCGTCTCTCTCGTTCCAGCCTTAAATCTCGTCCTAAGCCGCTCTCTGCTGTCTGCCTGACTCTCATCCAAACCTCTCTCTCACCTGTTCTACATATTCTCGTCTCAATCCACTCTCTCCTGTCTAGCTTGACTCTCGTCCCAACCTCTCTCTCTTCTGTCCTGCCTGACTCTCGTCCCAAGCCCTCTCTCCTGTCTTGCCTGACTCTAGTCCCAATCCTCTCTTCCTGTCCACTTGAGCTCGTCCCAAACCCCTCTCTCCTCCTGTCCTGCCTAACTCTCGTCCCAACCCTCCTCTCTCCTGTCTTTCCTGACTCTCGTCCCAACCACTCTCTCCAACTGCTACTCTCGTCCCAACTCTCTCTCCCGTCAGCCTGACTCTAGTCCCAAGCCTCTTCTCCTGTCCTGTCTCACTCTCGTCCTAAGCTCTTTCTCTCTGTCCTGCCTGACTCTCTCCCAAATCTCTCTCTTTTCTCTCATCCTCTCTCTCTCTATCTCTCTCTCTCTCCAATCCACTCTCTCTCTCCTCTCTCTCCTCTCTCGTCCCTCCCTCTCTCCCTCCTTCCTACCTGACTCTCGTCCTAACAGTCCTCTCCTGTCCTGCCTGACTCTCGTCCCAAGCCTCTCCCTTTCCTGCCTGACTCTAGTCCAAGCCTCTCTCTCCTGTCCTGCCTACTCTCGTCCCAATCTCTCTTTCTCCTTCCTGCCTGACTCTCGTCCCAAGCCACTCTCTCTCATCCTCTCTAACTCTCTCCCAAACCTCTCTCTCCTGTCCACCTGAATCTATCCAAGCTCTCTCTCTGTCCGTCTCACTCTCTCCTAAGCTCTTTCCTCCTTCCTGCCTGACTCTCGTCCCAATCCTTCTCCCTCCTTTCTTGCTGACTCTCGTCCAACCTCTCTCTCCTGTCTCCTACTCCTTTCTTCCCAAGCCCTCTCTCCGTCCACCTACTCTCGTCCAACCGTCTCGCTGTACTCTCTCCTCCCAACCCCTCTCTCTGTCTTGACCTACTCTCGTCCCAATCCACTCTCTCCTGTCCCAGCCTGACTCTCGTCCCAACCTCTCTCTCCTGTCCTGCCTGACTCTCGTCCCAAGCCCCTTTCTCCTCTCTTGCCTGACTCTCGTCCCAATCCCTCTCTCTTTCCCGTCCGACTCTGTCAAGCCCTCCCGTCCTGCCTAACTCTCGTCCCAATCTCTCCTGCTCCTGCCTAACTCTCGTCCCAACCCTCTCTCCCCTGTCTTACGTCACTCTCTCCCAAGCCACTCTCTCCAACCTTTCCGCACTAACTCTCGTCCCAATCTCTCTCTCCGTCCAGCCTGACTCTAGTCCCAAGCCTCTCTCTCCTGTCCTGTCTCACTCTCGTCCTAAGCTCTTTCTCCTCTCGCCTACCGTCCTACTCCTCGTCTCAAATCTCGTCTCCTCTCTCCTTCTATCTTCTCTCTCTTCTCTCCCTCTTACTCTCTCCTCCCCTCTCTCTCTCCTCTCTCTCTCTCTCATCTCTCTCTCTCTCTCTCTCCCCTCTCTCCGTCCGAATCCCCTCTCTCTCCTAACCTGCGTGACTCTCGTCCCAAGCCTCTCTCCCTCCTTTTCATCCCGCCCCCTCTCCGTCCCCAATCCAACTTATCCGTCATGCCGACTCTCTCCCAATCCTCTTTATCCTTCATGCCCTAATCTCCCTCCCAATCCTCTCTCTCCTGTCCTGCCTGACTCTCGTCCCCAAGCCCATCTCTCCTCTCTCTCACCTGACTCTCGTTCCAATCCTATCTCTCCTGTCCTGCCTGACTCTCGTCCCAATTCCTTCTCTCTCCTTCCTGCCTGACTCTCGTCCTAAGCCACTCTCTCGTATCTAACTAACCCCTCTCCCATCCAAACTCTCTCTCCTGTCCCCCCTGAAATCTAGTCCCAAGCCTCTCTCTCCTTGTCCTGTCTCACTCTCCTCCTAAGCATCTTTCTCCTCTCCTGCCTGACTTTCGTCCCATATCATCCCCCCCCTCGTGTCTTCTGACTTCTCCAACCTCTTTCTCCTTCTACTGTCTTTTCTCCCCACCCGTCTTTTCTCTCTCCAGCCTTACTCTCGTCCTAACCGCTCTCTCCCGTACTCCTGACTCTCATCCCAAACTCTCTCTCCTCACCGTTCTCATTTCTCGTCTCATTCCACTCTCTCATCTCTACCTGCGTGACTTTTTCGTCCCAAGCCTCTCTCTCTCCTTTTCCTGCCTGACTCTCGTCCCAATCCTCTCTCTCATGTCATGCCTGACTCTCGTCCCAATCCTCTCTCTCCTGTCATGCCTGACTCTCGTCCCAATCCTCTCTCTCCTGTCCTGCCTGACTCTCGTCCCAAGCCAATCTGTCCTCTCCTGCCTAACTTTCGTCCTAATCCTCTCTCTGCTGTCCTGCCTGACTCTCGTCCCAATTCTCTTTCTCCTCTCCGGCTTGACTCTCGTCCCAAGCCACTCTCTCGTATCCTAACTAACTCTCGTCCCAAACATCTCTCTCCTGTCCAGCCTGACTCTAGTCCCAAGCCTTTCTCTCTTGTCCTGTCTCACTCTCGTCCTATGCATCTTTCTCCTCTCCTGCCTGACTTTCGTCCTATGCATCTCACTCGTGTCTTGCTTGACTCTCGTCCTAAGCCTCTTTCTCCTGTTTTACCTGACTCTCGTCTCCAGCCTGTCTCTCTCGTCCAGCCTCACTCTCGTCCTAAGCCGCTCTCTCCTGTCCTGCCTGATTCTCAACCCAAACCTCTCTCTCACCTGTTCTACATATTCTCGTCTAAATCCACTCTCTGCTGTCTAGCTTGACTCTCCTCCCAAGACTCTCTATCTCCTGTCCTGCCTGACTCTCGTCCCAAGCGTCTCTCCTGTCTTGCCTAACTCTCGTCCCAAGCCTCCCTCTCCTGCCCTACCTGACTCTCGTCCCAAGCCAATCTCTCCTCTCCTGCTTGACTCTCGTCCCAATCCGCTCTCTCCTGTCATGCCTGACTCTCGTCCCAATACTCTCTCTCCTGTCATACCTGACTCTCGTCCCAATACTCTCTCTCCTGTCCTGCCTGACTCTCGTCCCGAGCCACTCTCTACTCTCCTGCCTGACTCTCGTCCCAATCCTCTCTCTCCTGTCCTCCCTGACTCTCGTCCCAATTCTCTTTTTCCTCTCCTGCCTGACTCTCGTCCCAAGCCACTCTCTCGTATCCTGTCTAACTCTCGTCCCAAGCCTCTCTCTCCTGTCCAGCCTGACTCTAGTCCCAAACCTCTCTCTCTTGTCCTGTCTCACACTCGTCCTCTGAATCTTTCTCCTCTCCTGCCTGACTTTTGTCTTATTCATCTCCCTCGTGTCTTGCTTGACTCTCGTCATAAGCCTCTTTCTCCTGTCTGACCTGACTCTCGTCCCCAGCCTGCCTCTCTCGTCCAGCCTGACTCTCGTCATAAGCCGCTCTCTCCTGTGTTGCCTGACTCTCATCCCAAACCTCTCTCTCACCTGTTCTACATATTCTCGTCTCAATCCACTCTCTCCTGTCTAGCTTGACTCTCGTCCCAAGCCTCTCTCTCTCCTGTCCTGCCTGACTCACGTCCCTAGCCTCTCTCTCCTGTCTTGCCTGACTCTCGTCCCAAGCCTCCCTCTCCTGTCCTGCCTGACTCTCATCCCAAGCCTCTCTCGTGTCCTGCCTGACTCTCGTCCCATACCTCTCTCTCTCTCTCTCTCTCTCTCTCTCTCTCTCTCTCTCTCTCTCTCTCTCTCTCTCTCTCTCTCTCTCTCTCTCTCTCTCTCTCTCTCTCTCTCTCTCTCTCTCTCTCTCTCTCTCTCTCTCTCTCTCTCTCTCTCTCTCTCTCTCTCTCTCTCTCTCTCTCTCTCTCTCTCTCTCTCTCTCTCTCCTAACCTGCCTTTCTCCCTCCTTATCTGCCTGACTCTCGTCCCAATGCTCTCTCTCTTGTCATGCCTGACTCTAGTCCCAATCCTCTCTCTCCTGTCCTGCCTGACTCTCGTCCCAAGCCTCTCTCCCCTGTCTTGCCTGACTCTCTTCCCAAGCCTCTCTCTCCTCTCCTGCCTGAACATCGTCCTAAGCCGCACTCTCCTGTCCTGTCTGACTCTTATCCTAAGCCTCTATCTCCTGTCCAGCCTCACTCTCGTCCTATGCCGCTCTCTCCTGTCCTGCCTGACTCTCATCACAAACCTCTCTCTCACCTGTTCTTCATATTCTCGTCTCAATCCACTCTCTCCTGTCCAGCTTGACCCTCGTACCAAGCCCCTCTCTCTCCTGTCCTTCTTGACTCTCGTCCCAACCCTCTCTCCCCTGTCCTACTTCATTCTCGTCACAAGCCACTCTCTCCAGTCCTGACTAACTCTCGTCCCAAGCCTCTCCCGTCCAGCCTGACTCTAGTCCTAAGCCTCTCTCTCCTGTCCTGTCTCACGCTCGTCCTAAGCCTATTTCTCCTGTCTTGCCTGACTCTCGTCCCAAATCTCTCTCTCTCTCTCTCTCTCTCTCTCTCTCTCTCTCTCTCTCTCTCTCTCTCTCTCTCTCTCTCTCTCTCTCTATCTCTCTCTCTCTCTCTCTCTCTCTCTCTCTCTCTCTCTCTCTCTCTCTCTCTCTTCTCTCTCTCTCTCTCTCTCTCTCTCTCTCTCTCTCTCTCTCTCTCTCTCTCTCCTAACCTGCGTGACTCTCGTCCCAAGCGTCTCTCCCTCCTTTACTGCCTGACTCTCGTCCCAATCCTCGGTCTCCTGTCAGGCCTAACTCTCGTCCCAATCCTCTCTCTCCTGTTATACCTGACTCTCGTCCCAATCCTCTCTCTCCTGTCCTCCTGACTCTCGTCCTAAGCCACTCTCTCCTCTTCTGCCTGACTCTCGTCCCAGTCCTCTCTCTCCTATCCTGCCTGACTCTCGTCCCAATTCTCTTTCTCCTCTCCTGCCTGACTCTTGTCCCAAGCCACTCTCTCGTATCCTGCCTAACTCTCGTCCCAAGCCTATTTCTCCTGTCCAGCCTGACTCTAGTCCCAAGCCTTTATCTCTTGTCCTGTCTCACTCTCGTCCTATGCATCTTTCCCCTCTCCTACCTGAGTTTCGTCCTATGCATCTCCTTCGTGACTTGCTTGACTCTCGTCCTAAGCCTCTTTCTCCTGTCTTACCTGACTCTCGTCCCCAGCCTGTCTCTCTCGTCCAGCCTCACTCTCGTCCTAAACCGCTCTTTCCTGCCCTGCCTAACTCTAATCCCAAACCTCTCTCTCACCTGTTCTACATATTCTCGTCTGAATCCACTCTCTCCTGTCTAGCTTGACTCTCGTCCCAAGCCTCTCTCTCTCCTGTCTTGCCTGACTCTCGTCCCAAGCCTCTCTCGTGTCCTGCCTGACTCTCGTCTCATACCTCTCTCTCTCTCTCTCTCTCTCTCTCTCTCTCTCTCTCTCTCTCTCTCTCTCTCTCTCTCTCTCTCTCTCTCTCTCTCTCTCTCTCTCTCTCTCTCTCTCTCTCGTCCGAATCCTCTCCCTCCTAACCTGCGTGACTCTCGTCCCAAGCCTCTCTCTCCTGTCCTGCCTGACTCTCGTCCCAATCCTCTCTCTCCTGTCCTGCCTGACTCTTGTCCCAAGCCAATCTCTCCTGTCCTGCCTGACTCTCTTCCCAAGCCAATCTCTCCTCTCCTGCCTGACTCTCCTCCTAATCCTCTCTCTCCTGTCTTACCTGACTCTCGTCCCAATTCTCTTTCTCCTCTCTTGCCTGAATCTCATCCCAAGCCACTCTCTCGTATCCTAACTAACTCTCGTCCCAAGCATCTCTCTCCTGTCCAGCCTGACTCTAGTCCCAAGCCTCTCTCTCTTGTCCTGTCTCACTCTCGTCCTATGCATATTTCTCCTCTCCTGCCTGACTTTCGTCCTATGCATCTCCCTCGTGTCTTGCTTGACTCTCGTCCTAAGCCTCTTTCTCCTGTTTTACCTGACTCTCGTCCCCAGCCTGTCTCTCTCGTCCAGCCTCACTCTCGTATTAAGCCGCTCTCTCCTGTCCTGACTGATTCTCATCCCAAACCTCTCTCTCACCTGTTCTACATATTCTCTTCTGAATCCACTTTCTGCTGTCTAGCTTGACTCTCGTCCCAATCCTCTGTCTCCTATCATGCCTAACTCTCGTCCCAATCCTCTCTCTCCTGTCATACCTGACTCTCGTCCCAATTCTCTCTCTCCTGTCCTGCCTGACTCTCATCCCAAGCCACTTTCTCCTCTCCTGCCTGACTCTCGTCCCAATACTCTCTCGCCTATCCTGCCTGACTCTCGTCCCAATTCTCTTTTTCCTCTACTGCCTGACTCTCGTCCTAAGCCACTCTCTCGTATCCTGCCTAACTCTCGTCCCAAGCCTCTCTCTCGTGTCCAGCCTGACTCTAGTCCCAAGCATTTCTCTCTTGTCCTGTCTCACTCTCGTCCTATGCATCTTTCTCCTCTCCTACCTGAGTTTCGTCCTATGCATCTCCCTCGTGACTTGCTTGACTCTTGTCCTAAGCCTCTTTCTCTTGTCTTACCTGACTCTCGTCCCCAGCCTGTCTGTTTCGTCCAGCCTCACTCTCGTCCTAAGCCGCTCTCTCCTATCCTGCCTAACTCTCATCCCAAACCTCTCTCTCACCTGTTCAACATATTCTCGTCTGAATCCACTCTCTCCTGTCTAGCTTGACCCTCGGCCCAAGCCCCTCTCTCTCCTGTCCTGCCTGACTCTCGTCCCACTCCTCTCTCCCCTGTCCTACATGACTCTCGTCCCAAGCCTCTCTCTCCAATACTTCCTAACTCTCGTCCTAAGCCTCTCTCTCCTGTCCAGCCTGACTCTAGTTCCAAGCCTCTCTCTCCTGTCCTGTCTCACTCTTATCCTAAGCCTCTTTCTCCTGTCCTGCCTGACTCTCGTCCCAAATCTCTCTCTCTCTCTCTCTCTCTCTCTCTCTCTCTCTCTCTCTCTCTCTCTCTCTCTCTCTCTCTCTCTCTCTCTCTCTCTCTCTCTCTCTCTCTCTCTCGTCCGAATCCTCTCTCTTCTAACCTGCGTGACTCTCGTCCCAAGTCTCTCTCCCTCCTTTTCTGCCTGACTCTCGTCCCAATCCTCTCTCTCCTGTCATGCGTGACTCTCGTCCCAATCCTCTCTCTCCTGTCATGCCTTACTCTCGTCCCAATCCTCTCTCTTCTGTAATGCCTCACTCTCGTCCCAAGTCAATCTCTCCTCTCCTGCCTGACTCTCCTCCCAATCCTCTCTCTCCTGTCCTACCTGACTCTCGTCCCAATTCTCTTTCTCCTCTCCTGCCTGACTCTCGTCCCAAGCCACTCTCTCGTACCCTAACTAACTCTCGTCCCAAACATCTCTCTCCTGCCCAGCCTGACTCTAGTCCCAAGCCTCTCTCTCTTGTCCTGTCTCACTCTCATCCTATGCATCTTTCTCCTCTCCTGCCTGAATTTCGTCCTATGCATCTCCCTCGTGTCTTCCTTGACTCTCGTCCTAAGCCTCTTTCTCCTGTTTTACCTGACTCTCGTCCCAAGCCTGTCTATCTCGTCCAGCCTCACTCTCGTCCTAAGCCGCTCTCTTCTGTCCTGCCTGATTCTCATCCCAAACCTCTCTCTCACCTGTTCTACATATTCTCGTCTGAATCCACTCTCTGCTGTCTAGCTTGACTCTCGTCCCAACCCTCTCTCTCTACTGTCCTGCCTGACTCTCGTTATAAGCCTCTCTCTCTTGTCTTGCCTGACTCTCGTCCCAAGCCTCTCTCCCCTGTCTTGCCTGACTCTCTTCCCAAGCCTCTCTCTCCTCTCCTGCCTGAACATCGTCCTAAGCAGCACTCTCCTGTCCTGCCTGACTCTTAGCCTAAGCCTCTATCTCCTGTCCAGCATCACTCTCGTCCTATGCCGCTCTCTCCTGTCCTGCCTGACTCTCATCACAAACCTCTCTCTCACCTGTTCTTCATATTCTCGTCTCAATCCACTCTCTCCTGTCCTGCCTGACTCTCGTCCCAACCCTCTCTCCCCTGTCCTACGTGACTCTCGTCCCAAGACAGTCTCTCCAATCCTGGCTAACTCTCGTCCCAAGCCTCTCCCGTCCAGCCTGACTCTAGTCCTAAGCCTCTCTCTCCTGTCCTGTCTCACGCTCGTCCTAAGCCTATTTCTCCTGTCTTGCCTGACTCTCGTCCTAAATCTCTCTCTCTCTCTCTCTCTCTCTCTCTCTCTCTCTCTCTCTCTCTCTCTCTCTCTCTCTCTCTCTCTCTCTCTCTCTCTCTCTCTCTCCTAACCTGCGTGACTCTCGTCCCAAGCCTTTCTCCCTCCTTTTCTGCCTGAATCTCGTCCCAATCCTCTCTCTCCTATCATGCCTAACTCTCGTCCAAATCCTCTCTCTCCTGTCATACCTGACTCTCCTCCCAATCCTCTCTCTTCTGTCCTGCCTGGCTCTCGTCCCAAGCCACTCTCTCCTCTCCTGCCTGACTCTCGTCCCAATCCTCTCTCTCCTATCCTGCCTCACTCTCGTCCCAAATCTCTTTTTCCTCTCTTGCCTGACTTTCGTCCCAAGCCACTCTCTCGTATCCTGCCTAACTGTCGCCCCAATCCTCTCTCTCCTATCCTGCCTGACTCTCGTCCCAAATCTCTTTTTCCTCTCCTGCCTGACTCTCGTCCCAAGCCCCTCTCTCGTATCCTGCCTAACTTTCGTCCCAAGCCTCTCTCTCCTGTCCAGCCTGACTCTAGTCCCAAGCCTTTCTCTCTTGTCCTGTCTCACTCTCGTCCTATCCACCTTTCTCCTTGCTTGACTCTCGTCCTAAAACTCTTTCTCCTGTCTTACCTGACTCTCGTCCCCAGCCTGTCTTTCTCGTCCAGCCTCACTCTCGTCCTAAGCCGCTCTCTCCTGTCCTGCCTAACTCTCATCCCAAACCTCTCTCTCACCTGTTCTACATATTCTCGTCTGAATCCACTCTCTGCTGTCTAGCTTGACCCTCGTCCCAAGCCCCTCTCTCTCCTTTCCTGCCTGACTCTCGTCCCACTCCTCTCTCCCCTGTCCTACGTGACTCTCGTCCCAAGCCTCTCTCTCCAATACTGACTAACTCTCGTCCTAAGCCTCTCTCTCCTGTCCAGCCTGACTCTAGTCCCAAGTCTCTCTCTCCTGTCCTGTCTCACTCTCATCCTAAGCCTCTTTCTCCTGTCCTGCCTGACTCTCGTCCCAAATCTCTCTCTCTCTCTCTCTCTCTCTCTCTCTCTCTCTCTCTCTCTCTCTCTCTCTCTCTCTCTCTCTCTCTCTCTCTCTCTCTCTCTCTCTCTCTCTCTCGTCCGAATCCTCTCTCTTCTAACCTGCGTGACTCTCGTCCCAAGTCTCTCTCCCTCCTTTTCTGCCTGGCTCTCGTCCCAATCCTCTCTCTCCTGTCATGCCTGACTCTCGTCCCAATCCTCTCTCTCCTGTCATGCCTTACTCTCGTCCCAATCCTCTCTCTCCTGTAATGCCTCACTCTCGTCCTAAGGCAATCTCTATTCTCCTGCCTGACTCTCCTCCCAATCCTCTCTCTCCTGTCCTACCTGACTCTCGTCCCAATTCTCTTTCTCCTCTCCTGCCTGAATCTCGTCCCAAGCCACTCTCTCGTATTCTAACTAACTCTCGTCCCAAGCATCTCTCTCCTGTCCAGCCTGACTCTAGTCCCAAGACTCTCTCTCTTGTCCTCTCTCACTCTCGTCCTATGCATCTTTCTCCTCTCCTGCCTGACTTTCGTCCTATGCATCTCCCTCGTGTCTTGCTTGACTCTCGTCCTAAGCCTCTTTCTCCTGTTTTACCTGACTCTCGTCCCCAGCCTGTCTCTCTCGTCCAGCCTCACACTCGTCCTAAGCCGCTCTCTTCTGTCCTGCCTAACTCTCATCCCAAACCTCTCTCTCACCTGTTCTACATATTCTCGTCTGAATCCACTCTCTCCTGTCTAGTTTGACTCTCGTCCCAAGCCTCTCTCTCTCCTGTCCTGCCTCACTCTCGTTACAAGCCTCTCTCTCTTGTCTTGCCTGACTCTCGTCCCAAGCCTCTCTCTCCTGTCCTGCCCGACTCTCATCCCAAGCCTCTCCCGTGTCCTGCCTGACTCTCGTCCCATACCTCTCTCTCTCTCTCTCTCTCTCTCTCTCTCTCTCTCTCTCTCTCTCTCTCTCTCTCTCTCTCTCTCTCTCTCCCTCTCTCTCTCTCCTAACCTGCCTCCCTCCCTCCTTTTCTGCGTGACTCTCGTCCCAATCCTCTCTCTCCTGTCATGCCTGACTCTAGTCCCAATCCTCTCTCTCCTGTCCTGCCTGACTCTCGTCCCAAGCCTCTCTCGTGTCCAGCCTGACTCTCGTCCCATACCTCTCTCTCTCTCTCTCTCTCTCTCTCTCTCTCTCTCTCTCTCTCTCTCTCTCTCTCTCTCTCTCTCTCTCTCTCTCTCTCCTCTCTCTCTCTCTCTCTATCTCTCTCTCTCTCCTAACCTGCCTCTCTCCCTCCTTTTCTGCCTGACTCTCGTCCCAATCCTCTCTCTCCTGTCATGCCTGACTCTAGTCCCAATCCTCTCTCTCCTATCCTGCCTCACTCTCGTCCCAAGCCTCTCTCCCCTATCTTGCCTGACTCTCTTCCCAAGCCTCTCTCTCCTCTCCTGCCTGAACATCGTCCTAAGCCGCACTCTCCTGTCCTGCCTGACTCTTATCCTAAGCCTCTATCTCCTGTCCAGCCTCACTCTCGTCCTATGCCGCTTTCTCCTGTCCTGCCTGACTCTCATCACAATCCTCTCTCTCACCTGTTTTTCATATTCTCGTCTCAATCCACTCTCTCCTGTCCAGCTTGACCCTCGTCCCAAGCCCTCTCTCTCCTGTCCTGCCTGACTCTCGTCCCAACCCTCTCTCCCCTGTCCGACGTGACTCGTCCCAAGCCACTCTCTCCAATCCTGGATAACTCTCGTCCCAAGCCTCTCCCGTCCAGCCTGACTCTAGTCCTAAGCCTCTCTCTCCTGTCCTGTCTCACGCTCGTCCTAAGCCTATTTCTCCTGTCCTGCCTGACTCTCGTCCCAAATCTCTCTCTCTCTCTCTCTCTCTCTCTCTCACTCTCTCTCTCTCTCTCTCTCTCTCTCTCTCTCTCTCTCTCTCTCTCTCTCTCTTCTCTCTCTCTCTCTCTCTCTCTCTCTCTCGTAGGAATCCTCTCTCTTCTAACCTGCGTGACTCTCGTCAGAAGTCTCTCTCCCTCCTTTTCTGCCTGACTCTCGTCCCAATCCTCTCTCTCCTGTATATGCCTGACTCTCGTCCCAATCCTCTCTCTCCTGTCATGCCTTACTCACGTCCCAATCCTCTATCTTCTCTAATGCCTCACTCTCGTCCCAAGTCAATCTCTCCTCTCCTGCCTGACTCCTCCCAATCCTCTCTCTCCTGTCCTACCTGACTCTCGTCCCAATTCTCTTTCTCCTCTCCTGCCTGACTCTCGTCCCAAGCCACTCTCTCGTATCCTAACTAACTCTTGTCCCAAACATCTCTCTCCTGTCCAGCCTGACTCTAGTCCCAAGACTCTCTCTCTTACCCTGTCTCACTCTCGTCCTATGCATCTTTCTCCTCTCCTGCCTGAATTTCGTCCTATGCATCTCCCTGGTGTCTTGTTTGACTCTCGTCCTAAGCCTCTTTCTCCTGTTTTACCTGACTCTCGTCCCCAGCCTGTCTCTCTCGTCCAGCCTCACTCTCGTCCTAAAGCCGCTCTCTTCTGTCCTGCCTGATTCTCATCCCAAACCTCTCTCTCACCTGTTCTACATATTCTCGTCTGAATCCACTCTCTGCTATCTAGCTTGACTCTCGTCCTAAGCCTCTCTCTCTCCTGTCCTGCCTGACTCTCGTTACAAGCCTCTCTCTCTTGTCTTGCCTGACTCTCGTCCCAAACATCTCTCTCCTGTCCTGCCTGACTCTCATCCCAAGCCTCTCTCGTGTCCTGCCTGACTCTCGTCCCATACCTACCTCTCTCTCTCTCTCTCTCTCTCTCTCTCTCTCTCTCTCTCTCTCTCTCTCTCTCTCTCTCTCTCTCTCTCTCTCTCTCTCTCTCTCTCTCCAAACCTGCCTCCCTCCCTCCTTTTCTGCGTGACTCTCGTCCCAATCCTCTCTCTCCTGTCATGCCTGACTCTTCTCCCAATCCTCACTCTCCTGTCCTGCCTGACTCTCGTCCCAAGCTTCTCTCGTGTCCAGCCTGACTCTCGTCCCATACCTCTCTCTCTCTCTCTCTCTCTCTCTCTCTCTCTCTCTCTCTCTCTCTCTCTCTCTCTCTCTCTCTCTCTCTCCCTCCTTTTCTGCCTGACTCTCGTCCCAATACTCTCTCTCCTATCATGCCTGACTCTAGTCCCAATCCTCTCTCTCCTGTCCTGCCTGACTCTCGTCCCAAGCCTCTCTACCCTGTCTTGCCTGACTCTCTTCCCAAGCCTCTCTCTCCTCTCCTGCCTGAACATCGTCATAAGCCGCACTCTCCTGTCCTGTCTGACTCTTACCCTAAGCCTCAATCTCCTGTCCAGCCTCACTCTCGTCCTATGCCGCTCTCTCCTGTCCTGCCTGACTCTCATCACAAACCTCTCTTTCACCTGTTCTTCATATTCTCGTCTCAATCCACTCTCTCCTGTCCAGCTTGACCCTCGTCCCAAGCCCCTCTCTCTCCTGTCCTGCCTGACTCTCGTCCCAACCCTCTCTCCCCTGTCCTACGTGACTCTCGTCCCAAGCTAGTCTCTCCAATCCTGGCTAACTCTCGTCCAAAGCCTCTCCCGTCCATCCTGACTCTAGTCCTAAGCCTCTCTCTCCTGTCCTGTCTCACGCTCGTCCTAAGCCTATTTCTCCTCTCTTGCCTGACTCTCGTCCCAAATCTCTCTCTCTCTCTCTCTCTCTCTCTCTCTCTCTCTCTCTCTCTCTCTCTCTCTCTCTCTCTCTCTCTCTCTCTCTCTCTCTCTCTCTCTCTCTCCTAAACTGCGTGACTCTCGTCCCAAGCCTTTCTCCCTCCTTTTCTGCCTGACTCTCGTCCCAATACTCTGTCTCCTATCATACCTAACTCTCGTCCAAATCCTCTCTCTCCTGTCATACCTGACTCTCCTCCCAATCCTCTCTCTCCTGTCCTGCCTGACTCTCGTCCCAAGCCACTCTCTCCTCTCCTGCCTGACTCTCGTCCTAATCCTCTCTCTCCTATCCTGCCTGACTCTCGTCCCAAATCTCTTTTTCCTCTCCTGCCTGACTCTCGTCCCAAGCCACTCTCTCGTATCCTGCCTAACTCTCGTCCCTAGCCTCTCTCTCCTGTCCAGCCTGACTCTAGTCCCAAGCCTTTCTCTCTTGTCCTGTCTCACTCTCGTCCTATGCACCTTTCTCCTCTCCTACCTGAGTTTCGTCCTATGTATCTCCCTCGTGACTTGCTTGACTCTCGTCCTAAGCCTCTTTCTCCTGTCTTACCTGACTCTCGTCCCCAGCCTGTCTTTCTCGTCCAGCCTCACTCTCGTCCTAAGCCGCTCTCCCCTGTCCTGCCTAACTCTCATCACTAACCTCTCTCTCACCTGTTCTACATATTCTCGTCTGAATCCACTCTCTCCTGTCTAGCTTGACCCTCGTCCCAAGCCCCTCTCTCTACTGTCCTGCCTGACTCTCGTCCTACTCCTCTCTCCCCTGTCCTACGTGACTCTCGTCCCAAGCCTCTCTCTCCCAATACTGCCTAACTCTCGTCCTAAGCCTCTCTCTCCTGTCCAGCCTGACTCTAGTCCCAAGCCTCTCTCTCCAGTCCTGTCTCACTCTCATCCTAAGCCTCTTTCTCCTGTCCTGCCTGACTCTCGTCCCAAATCTCTCTCTCTCTCTCTCTCTCTCTCTCTCTCTCTCTCTCTCTCTCTCTCTCTCTCTCTCTCTCTCTCTCTCTCTCTCTCTCTCTCTCTCTCTCTCTCTCTCTCGTCCGAATCCTCTCTCTTCTAACCTGCGTGACTCTCGTCCCAAGTCTCTCTCCCTTCTTTTCTGCCTGACTCTCGTCCCAATCCTCTCTCTCCTGTCATGCCTGACTCTCGTCCCAATCCTCTCTCTCCTGTCATGCCTTACTCTCGTCCCAATCCTCTCTCTCCTGTAATGCCTCACTCTCGTACCAAGTCAATCTCTCTTCTCCTGCCTGACTCTCCTCCCAATTCTCTCTCTCCTGTCCTACCTGACTCTCGTCCCAATTCTCTTTCTCTTCTCTTGCCTGAATCTCATCCCAAGCCACTCTCTCGCATCCTAACTAACTCTCGTCCCAAGCATCTCTCTCCTGTCCAGCCTGACTCTAGTCCCAAGCCTCTCTCTCTTATCCTGTCTCACTCTCGTCCTATGCATCTTTCTCCTCTCCTGCCTGACTTTCGTCCTATGCATCTCCCTCGTGTCTTGCTTGACTCTCGTCCTAAGCCTTTTTCTCCTGTTTTACCTGACTCTCGTCCCCAGCCTGTCTCTCTCGTCCAGCCTCACTCTCGTCCTAAGCCGCTCTCTTCTGTCCTACCTGATTCTCATCCCAAACCTCTCTCTCACCTGTTCTACATATTCTCGTCTGAATCCACTCTCTGCTGTCTAGCTTGACTCTCGTCCCAATCCTCTGTCTCCTGTCATGCCTAACTCTCGTCCCAATCCTCTCTCTCCTGTCATACCTGACTCTCGTCCCAATTCTCTCTCTCCTGTCCTGCCTGACTCTCGTCCTAAGCCACTCTCTCCTCTCCTGCCTAACTCTCGTCCCAATCTTCTCTCTCCTATCCTGCCTGACTCTCGTCCCAATTCTCTTTTTCCTCTCCTGCCTGACTCTCGTCCCAAGCCACTCTCTCGTATCCTGCCTAACTCTCGTCCCAAGTCTCTCTCTCCTGTCCAGCCTGACTCTAGTCCCAAGCCTTTCTCTCTTGTCCTGTCTCACTCTCGTCCTATGCATCTTTCTCCTCTCCTACCTTAGTTTCGTCCTATGAATCTCCCTCGTGACTTGCTTGACTCTTGTCCTAAGCCTCTTTCTCCTGTCTTACCTGACTCTCGTCCCCAGCCTGTCTCTCTCGTCCAGCCTCACTCTCGTCCTAAGCCGCTCTCTCCTATCCTGCCTAACTCTCATCCCAAACTTCTCTCTCACCTGTTCGACATATTCTCGTCTGAATCCACTCTCTCCTGTCTAGCTAGACCCTCGGCCCAAGCCCTCTCTCTCCTGTCCTGCCTGACTCTCGTCCCACTCCTCTCTCCCCTGTCCTACATGACTCTCGTCCCAAGCCTCTCTCTCCAATACTGCCTAACTCTCGTCCTAAGCCTCTCTCTCCTGTCCAGCCTGACTCTAATCCCAAGCCTCTCTCTCCTGTCCTGTCTCACTCTCATCCTAAGCCTTTTTCTCCTGTCCTGCCTGACTCTCGTCCCATACCTCTCTCTCTCTCTCTCTCTCTCTCTCTCTCTCTCTCTCTCTCTCTCTCTCTCTCTCTCTCTCTCTCTCTCTCTCATCTCTCTCTCTCTCTCTCCTAACCTGCCTCTCTCCCTCCTTTTCTGCCTGACTCTCGTCCCAATCCTCTCTCTCCTGTCATGCCTGACTCTAGTCCCAATCCTCTCTCTTCTGTCCTGCCTGACTCTCGTCCCAAGCCTCTCTACCCTGTCTTGCCTGACTCTCTTCACAAGCCTCTCTCTCCTCTCCTGCCTGAACATCGTCCTTAGCCGCACTCTCCTGTCCTGCCTGACTCTTATCCTAAGCCTCTATCTCCTGTCCAGCCTCACTCTCGTCCTATGCCGCTTTCTCCTGTCCTGCCTGACTCTCATCACAATCCTCTCTCTCACCTGTTCATCTTATTCTCGTCTCAATCCACTCTCTCCTGTCCAGCTTGACCCTCGTCCCAAGCCCCTCTCTCTCCTGTCCTGCCTGACTCTCGTCCCAACCCTCTCTCCCCTGTCCTACGTGACTCTCGCCCCAAGCCACTCTCTCCAATCCTGGTTAACTCTCGTCCCAAGCCTCTCCCGTCCAGCCTGACTCTAGTCCTAAGCCTCTGTCTCCTGTCCTGTCTCACGCTCGTCCTAAGCCTATCTCTCCTGTCTTGCCTGACTCTCGTCCCAAATCTCTCTCTCTCTCTCTCTCTCTCTCTCTCTCTCTCTCTCTCTCTCTCTCTCTCTCTCTCTCTCTCTCTCTCTCTCTCTCTCTCTCTCTCTCTCTCTCTCTCTCTCTCTCTCTCTCTCTCTCTCCTAACCTGCGTGACTCTCGTCCCAAGCCTTTCTCCCTCCTTTTCTACCTGACTCTCGTCCCAATCCTCTGTGTCCTATCATGCCTAACTCTCGTCCAAATCCTCTTTCTCCTGTCATACCTGACTCTCCTCCCAATGCCTCTCTCTCCTTTCCTGCCTGACTCTCCTCCCAAGCCACTCTCTCCTCTCCTGCCTGACTCTTGTCCCAATCCTCTCTCTCCTATAATTCCTGACTCTCGTTCCAAATCTCTTTTTCCTCTCCTGCCTGACTCTCGTCCCAAGCCACTCTCTCGTATCCTGCCTAACTCTCGTCCCAAGCCTCTCTCTCCTGTCCAGCCTGACTCTAGTCCCAAGCCTTTCTCTCTTGTCCTGTCTCACTCTCGTCCTATGCATCTTTCTCCTCTCCTACCTGAGTTTCGTCCTATGCATCTCCCTCGTGACTTGCTTGACTCTCGTCCGAAGCCTCTTTCTCCTGTCTTAACTGACTCTCGTCCCCAGCCTGTCTCGTCCAGCCTCACTCTCGTCCTAAGCCGCTCTCTCCTGTCCTGCCTAACTCTCATCCCAAACCTCTCTCTCACCTGTTCTACATATTCTCGTCTGAATCCACTCTCTTCTGTCTAGCTTGACTCTCGTCCCAAGCCTCTCTCTCTCCTTTCCTGCCTGACTCTCGTCCCAAGCCTCTCTCGTGTCCTGCCTGACTCTCGTCCCATACCTCTCTCTCTCTCTCTCTCTCTCTCTCTCTCTCTCTCTCTCTCTCTCTCTCTCTCTCTCTCTCTCTCTCTCTCTCTCTCTCTCTCTCTCCTAACCTGCGTGACTCTCGTCCCAAGACTCTCTCTCTTCTGTCCTGCATGACTCTCGCCCCAAGCCTCTCTCTCCTGTCATGCCTGACTCTAGTCCCAATCCTCTCCCTCCTGTCCTGCCTGACTCTCGTCCCAAGCCTCTCTCCCCTGTCTTGCCTGACTCTCTTCCCAAGCCTGTCTCTCCTCTCCTGCCTGAACATCGTCCTAAGCCGCACTCTCCTGTCCTGTCTGACTCTGATCCTAAACCTCTATCTCCTGTCCAGCCTCACTCTCATCCTATGCCGCTCTCTCCTGTCCTGCCTGACTCTCATCGCAAACCTCTCTCTCACCTGTTCTTCATATCCTCGTTTCAATCCACTCTCTCCTGTCCAGCTTGACCCTTGTCCCAAGCCCCTCTCTCTCCTGTCCTGCCTGACTCTTGTCCCAACCCTCTCTCCCCTGTCCCACGTGACTCTCGTCACAAGCCACTCTCTCCAATTGTGCCTAACTCTCGTCCCAAGCCTCTCTCTCCCGTCCAGCCTGACTCTAGTCCCAAGCCTCTCTCTCCTGTCCTGTCTCACTCTCGTCCTAAGCCTCTTTCTCCTGTCCTGCCTGACTCTCGTCCCAAATCTCTCTCTCTCTCTCTCTCTCTCTCTCTCTCTCTCTCTCTCTCTCTCTCTCTCTCTCTCTCTCTCTCTCTCTCTCTCTCTCTCTCTCTCTCTCTCTCGTCCGAATCCTCTCTCTCCTAACCTGCGTGACTCTCGTACCAAACCTCTCTCTCTTCTGTCCTGCGTCACTCTCGTCCCAAGCCTCTCTCTCCTGTCTTGCCTGACTCTCGTCCCAATCCTCTCTCTCCTGTCATGCCTGACTCTAGTCCCAATCCTCTCCCTCCTGTCCTGCCTGACTCTCGTCCCAAGCCTCTCTCCCCTGTCTTGCCTGACTCTCTTCCCAAGCCTCTCTCTCCTCTTTTGCCTGAACATCGTCCTAAACCGCACTCTCTTGTCCTGCCTGACTCTCGTCCTATGCCTCTATCTCATGTCCAGCCTCAATCTCGTCCTATGCCGCTCTCTCCTGTCCTGCCTGACTCTCATCACAAACCTCTCTCTCACCTGTTCTACATATCCTCGTCTCAATCCACTCTCTCCTGTCCAGCTTGACCCTCGTCCTAAGCCCCTCTCTCTCCTGTCCTGCCTGACTCTCGTCCCAATCCTCTCTCCCATGTCCTACGTGACTCGTCCCAAGCCTCTCTCTCCAATCCTGCCTAACTCTCGTCCCAAGCCTCTCTCTCCCGTCCTGCCTGACTCTAGTCCCAAGCCTCTCTCTCCTGTCCTGTCTCACTCTCGTCCTATGCATCTTTCTCCTGTCCTGCTTGACTCTCTCTCTCTCTCTCTCTCTCTCTCTCTCTCTCTCTCTCTCTCTCTCTCTCTCTCTCTCTCTCTCTCTCTCTCTCTCTCTCTCTCTCTCTCTATCTCTCTCTTTCTCTCTCTCTCTCTCGTCCGAATCCTCTCTCTCTTAACCTGCGTCACTCTCGTCCCAAGCCTCTCTCCCTCCTTTTCTGCCTGACTCTCGTCTAAATCCTCTCTCTCCTGTCATGCCTGACTCTCGACCCAATCCTCTCTCTCCTATCATGCCTGACTCTCGTCCCAATACTCTCTCTCCTGTCCTGCCTGACTCCTGTCCCAAGCCACTCTCTCCTCTCCTGCCTGACTCTCGTCCCAATCCTCTCTCTCCTGTCCTGCCTGACTCTCGTCCCAATTCTCTTTCTCCTCTCCTGCCTGACTCTCGTCCCAAGCCACTCTCTCGTATCCTGCCTAACTCTCGTCCCAAGCCTCCTGTCAAGCCTTACTCTAGTCCCAAGCCTTTCTCTCTTGTCCTATCTCACTCTCGTCCTATGCATCTTTTTTCTCTCCTGCCTAACTTTCGTCCTATGCATCTCACTCGTGTCTTCCTTGACTCTCGTCCCAAGCCTCTTTCTCCTGTCTTACCTGACTCTCGTCCCCAGCCTGTATCTCTCGTCCAGCCTCACTCTCGTCCTAAGCCGCTCTCTCCTGTCCTGCCTGATTCTCATCCCAAACCTCTCTCTCACCTGTTCTACATGTTCTCGTCTGAATCCACACTCTCCTGTCTAGCTTGACTTTCGTCCCAAGCCTCTCTCTCTCATGTCCTGCCTGACTCTCGTCCCAAGCCTCTCTCTCCTGTCTTGCCTGCCTCTCGTCCTAAGCCTCTTTCTCTTGTCCTGCCTGACTCTCGTCCCAAGCCTCTCTCGTGTCCTGCTGACTCTCGTCCCATACCTACCCCCTCTCTCTCTCTCTCTCTCTCTCTCTCTCTCTCTCTCTCTCTCTCTCTCTCTCTCTCTCTCTCTCTCTCTCTCTCTCTCTCTCTCTCTCCTAACCTGCCTCTCCCTCCTTTTCTGTCTGACTCTCGTCCCAAGCCTCTCTCTCCTGTCCATCCTGACTCTAGTCCCAAGCCTCTCTCTCTTGTCCTGTCTCACTCTCGTCCTATGCATCTTTCTCCTCTCCTGCCTGACTTTCATCCTATGCATCTCCCTCGTGTTTTGCTTGACTATTGTCCTAAGCCTCTTTCTCGTCTTACCTGACTCTCGTCCCCAGCCTGTCTCTCTCGTCCAGCCTCACTCTCGTCCTAAGCCGCTCTCTCCTGTCCTGCCTGACTCTCATCCCGAAACTCTCTCTCACTTTTTTTTTTTTTTTTTGTCTCCCGCGTTTGCGAGGTAGCGCAAGGAAACAGACGAAAGAAATGGCCCAACCTACCCCCATACACATGTATATACATACGTCCACACACGCAAATATACATACCTACACAGCTTTCCATGGTTTACCCCAGACGCTTCACATGCCCCGATTCAGCACGTCAACCCGGTATACCACATCGCTCCAATTCACTCTATTCCCTGCCCTCCTTTCACCCTCCTGCATGTTCAGGCCCCGATCACACAAAATCTTTTTCACTCCATCTTTCCACCTCTGATTTGGTCTCCCTCTTCTCCTCGTTCCCTCCACCTCCGACACATATATCCTCTTGGTCAATCTTTCCTCACTCATTCTCTCCATGTGAGCAAACCATTTCAAAACACCCTCTTCTGCTCTCTCAACCACGCTCTTTTTATTTCCACACATCTCTCTTACCCTCACGTTACTTACTCGATCAAACCACCTCACACCACACATTGTCCTCAAACGTCTCATTTCCAGCACATCCATCCTCCTGTGCACAACTCTATCCATAGCCCACGCCTCGCAACCATACAACATTGTTGGAACCACTATTCCTTCAAACATACTCATTTTTGCTTTCCGAGATAATGTTCTCGACTTCCACACATTCTTCAAGGCTCCCAGAATTTTCGCCCCCTCCCCCACCCTATCATCCACTTCCGCTTCCATGGTTCCATCCGCTGCCAGATCCATTCCCAGATATCTAAAACACTTCACTTCCTCCAGTTTTTCTCCATTCAAACTCACCTCCCAATTGACTTGACCCTCAACCCTACTGTACCTAATAACCTTGCTCTTATTCACATTTACTCTTAACTCTCTTCTTTCACACACTTTACCAAACTCAGTCACCAGCTTCTGCAGTTTCTCATATGAATCAGCCACCAGCGCTGTATCATCAGCGAACAACAACTGACTCACTTCCCAAGCTCTTTCATCCCCAACAGACTTCATACTTGCCCCTCTTTCCAGGACTCTTGCATTCACCTCCCTAACAACCCCATCCATAAACAAATTAAACAACCATGGAGACATCACACACCCCTGCCGCAAACCTACATTCACTGAGAACCAATCACTTTCCTCTCTTCCTACACGTACACATGCCTTACATCCTCGATAAAAACTTTTCACTGCTTCTAACAACTTGCCTCCCACACCATATATTCTTAATACCTTCCACAGAGCATCTCTATCAACTCTATCATATGCCTTCTCCAGATCCATAAATGCTACATACATATTCTCGTCTGAATCCACTCTCTCCTGTCTAGCTTGACTCTCGTCCCAAGACTCTCTCTCTTCCGTCCAGCCTGACTCTCGTCCCAATCCTCTCTCTCCTGTCATGCTTGACTCTCGTCCCAATCCTCTCTCTCCTGTCCTGCCTGACTCTCGTCCCAAGCCACTCGCTCCTCTCCTGCCTGACTCTCGTCCCAATTCTCTCTCTCCTCTCCTGCCTGACTCTCGTCCCAAGCCACTCTCTCATATCCTGCTTAACTTTCGTCCCAAGCCTCTCTCTCCTATCCAGCCTGACTCTAGTCCCAAGTCTCTCTCTCTTGTCCTATCTCACTCTCGTCCTGTGCATGTTTCTCCTCTCCTGCCTGACTTTCGTCCTATGCATCTCCCTCTTGCTTGACTCTCATCCTAAGCCTCTTTCTTCTGTCTTACCTGACTCTCGTCCACAGCCTGTCTCTCTCGTCCAGCCTCACTCTCGTCATAAGCTGCTCTCCTGTCCTGCCTGACTCTCATCCCAAACCTCTCTCTCACCTGTTCTACATATTCTCGTCTGAATCCACTCTCTCCTGTCTAGCTTGACTCTCGTCCCAAGCCTTTCTCTCTTCTGTCCTGCCTGACTCTCGTCCCAAGCCTCTCTTTCCTGTCTTGCCTAACTCTCGTCCCAAGCCTCTCTCGCCTGTCCTGCATAACTCTCGTCCCAAGCCTCTCTCTCTCCTTTCCAGCCTGACTCTAGTCCCAAGCCTTTCTCTCTTGTCCTTTCTCACTTTCGTCCTATGCATCTTTCTCCTCTCCTACCTGACTTTCGTCCTAGGCATCTCCCTCGTGTCTTGCTTGACTCTCGTCCCAAGCGTCTTTCTCGTCTTACCTGACTCTCGTTCCCAGCCTGTCTCTCTCGTCCAGCCTCACTCTCGTCCTAAGCCGCTCTCTCCTGTCCTGCCTGACTCTCATCCCAAAACTCTCTCTCACCTGTTCTACATATTCTCGTCTGAATCCACTCTCTCCTGTCTAGCTTGACTCTCGTAACAAGCCTCTCTCTCTTCCGTCCTGCCTGACTCTCGTCCCAATACTCTCTCTCCTGTCCTGCCTGACTCTCGTCCCAAGCCACTCGCTCCTCTCCTGCCTGACTCTCGTCACAATCCTCTCTATCTTGTCCTGCCTGACTCCCGTCCCAATTCTCTTTCTCCTCTCCTGCCTGACTCTCGTCCTAATCCACTCTCTCGTATCCTGCTTAACTCTCGTCCCAAGCCTCTCTCTCCAATCCAGCCTGACTCTAGTCCCAAGCCTCTCTCTCTTGTCCTGTCTCACTCTAATCCTATGCATCTTTCTCCTCTCCTTCCTGAATTTCGTCCTATGCATCTCCCTCGTGTCTTCCTTGACTCTCGTCCTAAGCCTCTTTCTCCTGTATTACCTGACTCTCGTCCCCAGCCTGTCTCTCTCGTCCAGCCTCACTCTCGTCCTAAGACGCTCTCCTGGCCTGCCTGACTCTCATCCTAAACCTCTCTCTCACCTGTTCTACATATTCTCGTCTGAATCCACTCTCTCCTGTCTAGCTTGACTCTCGTCCCAAAACTCTCTCTCTTCTGTCCTGCCTGATTCTCGTCACAAGCCTCTCTCTCCTGTCTTGCCTAACTCTCGTCCCAAGACTCTCTCTCCTGTCCTACCTAACTCTCGTCCCAAGCCTCTCTCTCCTGTCCAGCCTGACTCTAGTCGCAAGCCTCTCTCTCTTGTCCTGTCTCATTCTCGTCCTATGCATCTTTCTCCTCTCCTGCCTGACTTTCGTCCTTTGCATCTCCCTCGTGTCTTGCTTGAATCTCGTCCTAAGACTCTTTCCCCTGTCTTACCTGACTCTCGTCCCCAGCCTGTCTCTCTCGTCCAGCCTCACTTTCGTCCTAAGCCGCTCAGCCTGACTCTAGTCCCAAAACTCTCTCTCTTGTCCTGTCTCACTCTCGTCCTATGCATCTTTCGTCTCTCCTGCCTGACTTTCGTCCTATGCATCTCCCTCGTGTCTTGCTTGACTCTCGTAATAAGCCTCTTTCTCCTGTCTTACCTGACTCTCGTCCCCAGCCTGTCTCTTTTCACCAGACTCACTATCGTCCTAAGCCGCTCTCCTGTCCTGCCTGACTCTCATCCTAAACCTCTCTCTCACCTGTTCTACATATTCTCGTCTGAATCCACTCTCTCCCGTCTAGCTTGACTCTCGTCACAAGCCTCTCTCTCTTCTGTCATGCCTGACTCTCGTCCCAATCCTCTCTCTCCTGTCTTGCCTAACTTTCGTCACAAGACTCTCTCTCCTGTCCTGCCTAACTCTCGTCGTAAGCCTCTCTCTCCTGTCCATCCTGACTCTGGTCCCAAGCCTCTCTCTCTTGTCCCGTCTCACTCAAGTTCTATTCATCTTTCTCCTCTCCTACCTGACTTTCGTCCTTTGCATCTCCCTCGTGTCTTGCTTGACTCTAGTCCTAAGCCTCTTTCTCGTCTTACCTGCCTCTCGTCCCCAGCCTGTCTCTCTCGTCCAGCCACACTCTCGTCCTGACTGACTCTCATCCCAAACCTCTCTCTCACCTGTTCTACATATTCTCGTCTGAATCCACTCTCTCCTGTCTAGCTTGACTCTCGTCCGAAGCCTCTCTCTCTTCCGTTCTGCCTTACTCTCGTCCCAATCCTATCTCTCCTGTCATTCCTGACTCTCCTCCCAATCCCCTCTCTCCTTTCCTGCCTGACTCTCGTCCCAAGCCACTCTCTCCTCTCCTGCCTACCTCTCGTCCCAGTCCTCTCTCTCCTGTACTGCCTGACTCCCGTCCCAATTCTCTTTTTCCTCTCCCGCCTGACTATCGTCCCAAGCCACTCTCTCGTATCCTGCTTAACTCTCGTCCCAAGCCTCTCTCTCCTGTCCAGCCTGACTCTAGTCCCAAGCCTCTCTCTCTTGTCCTGTCTCATTCTCGTCCTATGCATCTTTCTCCTCTCCTGCCTGACTTTCGTCCTATGCATCTCCCTCGTGTCTTGCTTGACTCTCGTCCTAAGCCTCTTTCTCCTGTCTTACCTGACTCTCGTCCCCAGCCTGTCTCTCTCTTCCAGCCTCACTCTCGTCATAAGCTGCTCTCCTGTCCTGCCTGACTCTCATCCCAAACCTTTCTCTCACCTGTTCTACATATTCTCGTCTGAATCCACTCTCTCCTGTCTAGCTTGACTCTCGTCCCAAGACTTTCTCTCTTCTGTCATGCCTGACTCTCGTCCCAATCCTCTCTCTCCTGTCATGCCTGACTCTCGTCCCAATCCTCTCTCTCCTGTCCTGCCTGACTCTCGTCCCAAGCCACTCGTTCCTCTCCTGCCTGACTCTCGTCCCAATCCTCTCTCTCCTGTCCTGCCTGACTCCCGTCCCAATTCTCTTTCTCCTCTCCTTCCTGACTCTCGCCCCAAGCCACTCTCTCGTATCCAACTTAACTCTCGTCCCAAGCGTCTCTCTCCTGTCCAGCCTGACTCTAGTCCGAAACCTCTCTCTCTTGTCCTGTCTCACTCTCGTCCTATGCATCTTTCGTCTCTCCTGCCTGACTTTCGTCCTATGCATCTCCCTCGTGTCTTGCTTGACTCTCATAATAAACCTCTTTCTCCTGTCTTACCTTACTCTCGTCCCCAGCCTGTCTCTTTTCACCAGACTCACTATCGTCCTAAGCCGCTCTCCTGTCCTGCCTGACTCTCATCCTAGACCTCTCTCTCACCTGTTCTACATATTCTCGTCTGAATCCACTCTCTCCCGTCTAGCTTGACTCTCGTCACAAGCCTCTCTCTCTTCTGTCATGCCTGACTCTCGTCCCAATCCTCTGTCTCCTGTCTTGCCTAACTTTCGTCACAAGACTCTCTCTCCTGTCCTGCCTAACTCTCGTCGTAAGCCTCTCTCTCCTGTCCATCCTGACTCTAGTCCCAAGCCTCTCTCTCTTGTCCCGTCTCACTCTAGTTCTATTCATCTTTCTCCTCTCCTACCTGACTTTCGTCCTTTGCATCTCCCTCGTGTCTTGCTTGACTCTAGTCCTAAGCCTCTTTCTCGTCTTACCTGCCTCTCGTCCCCAGCCTGTCTCTCTCGTCCAGCCTCACTCTCGTCCTAAGCCGCTCTCCTGTCCTGCCTGACTCTCATCCTAAGCCTCTCTCTCACCTCTTCTACATATTCTCGTCTGAATCCACTCTCTCCTGTCTACCTTGACTCTCGTCCAAAGCGTCTCTCTCTTCTGTCATACCTGACTCTCGTCCTAAGCCCCTCTCTCCTGTCTTGCCTAACTCTCGTCCCAAGCCTCTCTCTCCTGTCCTGCATAGCTCTAGTCCCAAGCCTCTCTCTCTTGTCCTGTCTCACTCTCGTCCTATGCATCTTTCTCCTCTCCTACCTGACTTTCTTCCTATGCATCTCCCTCGTGTCTTGCTTGACTCTCGTCCGAAGCCTCCTTCTCGTCTTGCCTGTCTCTCTCGTCCAGCCTCACTCTCGTCCTGGCTAACTCTCATTCCAAACCTCTCTCTCACCTGTTCTGCATATTCTCGTCTGAATCCACTCTCTCCTGTCTAGCTTGACTCTCGTCTCAAGCCTCTCTCTCTCCGTCCTGCCTGACTCCGTCCCAACCTCTCTCTCCTGTCCTGCCTGACTCTCGTCCCAATCCTCTCTCCTCTCCTGCCTGACTCTCGTCCAACCTCTCTCTCCTGTCCTCATGCTCTCGTCCATTCTCTTTCTCTCCTGCCTGACTCTCTCCCAAGCACTCTTCGTACCTGTACTCTCGCCCATGTCTCTCTCTGTCTTGCTAGTCTCGTCCAAGCCTCTCTCTCCTGTCCTCCTGACTCTAGTCCAACCCCACTCTCCTGTCTCACTCTCGTCCTATGCATCTTTCTCTCCTGCCTACTTCGTCCTGCTCTCCCTTGTCCTGCTTCGCAACTCTTTCTCGTCTACCTACTTCGTCCTCACTCTCGTCCAATTCATTTCTGTCCTAAGCCCTCTCTCCTGTCTAGCTTGACTCTCTCCCAAACTCTCTCTCATCTTTCTCATACTTGTCGTCTCGCCAATCCACTCTCTCCTGTCTAGCTTGACTCTCTCCCAAGCCTCTCTCCTGTCCTGCCTAACTCCTCGTCCCAAGCACTCGCTCCTCTCCTGCCTGACTCTCGTCCGAAATCTCTCTTCCTGTCTTGACTCCCGTCCCAGTTCTCTTTCTCCTCTCCTGCCTGACTCTCGTCCCAAGCCACTCTCTCGTATCCTGCTTACACTCTCGTCAAAGCCTCTCTCTCCTGTCCAGCCTGACTCTATCCAAGCCTCTCTCTCTTGTCCTGTTTTTTTTTTTTTTTTTTTTTTTTTTTTTTTTTTTTTTTTTTTTTTTTTTTTTTTTTTTTTTTTTTTTTTTTTTTTTTTTTTTTTTTTTTTTTTTTTTTTTTTTTTTTTTTTTTTTTTTTTTTTTTTTTTTTTTTTTTTTTTTTTTTTTTTTTTTTTTTTTTTTTTTTTTTTTTTTTTTTTTTTTTTTTTTTTTTTTTTTTTTTCACCTTTCTACATATTCTCGTCTGAATCCACTCTCCTCCTGTCTAGCTTGACCCCCCCCCCCCCCCCCCCCCCCCCCCCCCCCCCCCCCCCCCCCCCCCCCCCCCCCCCCCCCCCCCCCCCCCCCCCCCCCCCCCCCCCCCCCCCCCCCCCCCCCCCCCCCCCCCCCCCCCCCCCCCCCCCCCCCCCCCCCCCCCCCCCCCCCCCTTTTTTTTTTTTTTTTTTTTTTTTTTTTTTTTTTTTTTTTTTTTTTTTTTTTTTTTTTTTTTTTTTTTTTTTTTTTTTTTTTTTTTTTTTTTTTTTTTTTTTTTTTTTTTTTTTTTTTTTTTTTTCGTTCTACATATCTGTCGAATCCCTCTCTCCTGTCTAGCTTGACTCTCGTCCCAAGCCTCTCTCTCTTCCGTCCTGCCTGACTCTCGTCCCAATCCTCTCTCTCCTGTCATGCCTGACTCTCGTCCCAGTCCTCTCGCTCATCTCCTGCCTTACTCTCGTCCCAATGTTCTCTCTCCTTTCCTGCCTGACTCTCGTCCCAATTTCTTTCTCCTCTCCTGCCTGACTCTCGTCCCAAGCCACTCTATCGTATCCTGCTTAACTCTCGTCCCAAGCCTCTCTCTCCTGTCCTGCCTAACTCTCGTCACGAGCATCTCTCTCCTGTCCATCCTGACTCTAGTCCCAAGCCTCTCCCTCTTCTTCTGTCTCACTCTCATCCTATGCATCTTTCTCCTCTCCTGCCTGAATTTAGTCCTATGCATCTCCCTCGTGTCTTGCTTGACTGTCGTCCTAAGCCTCTTTCTCGTCTTACCTGACTCTCGTCCCCAGCCTGTATCACTCGTCCAGCCTCATTCTCGTCATAAGCCGCTCTCTCCTGTCCTGCTTGACTCTCATCACAAAACTCTCTCTCACCTGTTCTACATATTCTCGTCAGAATCCACTCTCTCCTGTCTAGCTTGACTCTCGTCCCAAGCCTCTCTCTCTTCCGTCCTGCCTGACTCTCGTCCCAATCCTCTCTCTCCTGTCATGCCTGACTCTCGTCCCAATCATCTCTCTCCTGTCCTGCCTGACTCTCGTCCCAAGCCACTCGCTCCTCTCCTGCCTGACTCTCGTCCCAATCCTCTCTCTCCTGTCCTGCCTGACTCCCGTCCCAATTCTCTATCTCCTCTCCTGCCTGACTCTCGTCCAAGGCTCTCTCTCCTGTCCTGCCTAACTCTCGTCCCAAGCCTCTCTCTTCTGTCCATCCTGACTATAATCACAAGCCTCTCTCTCTTGTCCTGTCTCACTCTCGTCCTATGCATCTTTCTCCTCTCCTGCCTGACTTTCGTCCTTGCATCTCCCTCGTGTCTTGCTTGACTCTCGTCCTAAGCCTCTTTCTCTTCTTCCCTGACTCTCGTCCACAAATTGTCTCTCTCGTTCAGGCCTACTCTCGTCCTAAGCCGCTCTCTCCTGTCGTGCCTGACTCTCATCCCAACCTCTCTCTCACCTGTTCTACATATTCTCGTCTGAATCCACTCTCTCCTGTCTAGCTTGACTCTCGTCCCAAGACTTTCTCTCTTCTGTCCTGCCTGACTCTCGTCCCAAAGCTATCTGTGCCTCTCTCGTCAGCTCTCTTCTGTCCTAACTCTCGTCCCAAGCCTCTCTCTCCTGTCCATCCTGACTCTAGTCCCAAGCCTCTCTCTCTTGTCCTGTCTCACTCTCGTCCTATGCATCTTTCTCCTCTCCTCCCTGACTTTCGTCCTATGCATCTCCCTCGTGTCTTGCTTGACTCTCGTCCTAAGCCTCTTTCTCGTCTTACCTGACTCTCGTCCCCAGCCTGTCTCTCTCGTCCAGCCTCACTCTCGTCCTAAGCCGCTCTCTCCTGTCCTGCCTGACTCTCATCCCAAAACTCTCTCTCACCTGTTCTACATATTCTCGTCTGAATCCACTCTCTCCTGTCTAGCTTGACTCTCGTCCCAAGCCTCTCTCTCTTCTGTCATGCCTGACTCTCGTCCCAATCCTCTCTCTCCTGTCTTGCCTAACTCTCGTCCCAATCCTCTCTCTCCTGTCCTGCCCAACTCTCGTCCCAAGCCACTCGCTCCTCTCCTGCCTGACTCTCGTCCCAATCCTCTCTCTCCTGTCCTGCCTGACTCCCGTCACAATTCTCTTTCTCCTCTCCTGCCTGACTCTCGTCCCAAGCCACTCTCTCGTATCCTGCTTAACTCTCGTCCCAAGCCTCTCTCTCCTGTCCAGCCTGACTCTAGTCCCAAGCCTCTCTCTCTTGTCCTGTCTCATTCTCGTCCTATGCATCTTTCTCCTCTCCTGTCTGACTTTCGTCCTATGCATCTCCGTCGTGTCTTGCTTAACTTTCGTCCTAAGCCTCTTTCTCCTGTCTTACCTGACTCTCGTCCCCAGCCTGTTTATCTCGTCCAGCCTGACTCTCGACCTAAGCTGCTATCCTGTCCTGCCTGACTCTCATCCCAAACCTCTCTCTCACCTGTTTTACATATTCTCGTCTGAATCCACTCTCTCCTGTCTAGCTTGACTCTCGTCCCAAGACTTTCTCTCTTCTGTCCTGCCTGACTCTCTTCCCAAGCCTCTCTCTCCTGTCTTGCCTAACTCTCGTCCCAAGCCTCTCTCTCCTGTCCTGCCTACTCTCTCACTCTCGTCCTAAGCCGCTCTCTCCTGTCCTGCCTGACTCTCATCCCAAAACTCTCTCTCACCTGTTCTACATATTCTCGTCTGAATCCACTCCCTCCTATCTAGCTTGACTCTCGTCCCAAGCCTCTCTCTCTTAAGTCCTGCCTGACTATCGTCCCAATCCTCTCTCTCCTGTCATGCCTGACTCTCGTCCCAATCCTCTCTCTCCTGTCTTGCCTGACTTTCGTCCCAAGCCACTCGCTCCTCTCCTGCCTGACTCTAGTCCCAATCCTCTCTCTCCTATCCTGCCTGACTCCCGTCCCAATTCTCTTTCTCCTCTCCTGCCTGACTCTCGTCCCAAGCCAATCTCTCGTATCCTGCTTAACTCTCGTCCCAAGCCTCTCTCTCCTGTCCAGCCTGACTCTAGTCCCAAGCCTCTCTCTCTTGTCCTGTCTCATTCTCGTCCTATGCATCTTTCTCCTCTCCTGTCTGACTTTCGTCCTATGCATCTCCCTCGTGTCTTGCTTTACTCTCGTCCTAAGCCTCTTTCTCCTGTCTTACCTGACTCTCGTCCCAAGCCTGTCTATCTCGTCCAGCCTGACTCTCGACCTAAGCTGCTATCCTGTCCTGCCTGACTCTCATCCCAAACCTCTCTCTCACCTGTTCTACATATTCTCGTCTGAATCCACTCTCTCCTGTCTAGCTTGACTCTCGTCCCAAGCCTTTCTCTCTTCTGTCTTGCCTGAATCTCGTCCCAAGCCTCTCTCTCCTGTCCATACTGACTCTCGTCCCAAGCCTCTCTCTCCTGTCCTCCCTAACTCTCGTCCCAAGCCTCTCTCTCATGTCCATCCTGACTCTAGTCCCAAGCCTCTCTCTCTTGTCCTGTCTCACTCTCGTCCTATGCATCTTTCTCCTCTCCTCGCTGACTTTCGTCCTATGCATCTCCCTCGTGTCTTGCTTGACTCTCGTCCTAAGCCTCTTTCTCGTCTTACCTGACTCTCGTCCCCAGCATGTCTCTCTCGTCAGCCTCACTCTCGTCCTAAGCCGCTCTCTCCTGTCCTGCCTGACTCTCATCCCAAAACTCTCTCTCACCTGTTCTACATATTCTCGTCTGAATCCACTCTCTCCTATCTAGCTTGACTCTCGTCCCAAGCCTCTCTCTCTTCCGTCCTGCCTGACTCTCGTCCCAATCCTCTCTCTCCTGTCATGCCTGACTCTCGTCCCAATCCTCTCTCTCCTGTCCTGCCTGACTCTCGTCCCAAGCCACTCGCTCCTCTCCTGCCAGACTCTCGTCCCAATCCTCTCTCTCCTGTCCTGCCTGACTCTCGTCACAATTCTCTTTCTCCTCTCCTGCCTGACTCTCGTCCCAAGCCACTCTCTCGTATCCTGCTTAACTCTCGTCCCAAGCCTCTCTCTCCTGTCCAGCCTGACTCTAGTCCCAAGCCTCTCTCTCTTGTCCTATCTCACTCTCGTCCTATGCATCTTTCTCCTCTCCTGCCTGACTTTCGTCCTATGCATCTCCCTCGTGTCTTGCTTGACTCTCGTCCTAAGCCTCTTTCTCCTGTCTTACCTGACTCTCGTCCCCAGCCTGTCTCTCTCGTCCAGCCTCACTCTCGTCCTCAGCCGCTCTCCTGTAATGCCTGACTCTCATCCTAAACCTCTCTCTCACCTGTTCTACATATTCTCGTCTGAATCCACTCTCTCCTGTCTAGCTTGACTCTCGTCCCAAGCCTCTCTCTCTTCTGTCATGCCTGACTCTCGTCCCAAGCCTCTCTATCCTGTTTTGCCTAACTCTCGTCCCAAGCCTCTCTCTCCTGTCCTGCCTAACTCTCGTCCCAAGCCTCTCTCTCCTGTCCATCCTGACTCTAGTCCCAAGCCTCTCTCTCTTGTCCTGTCTCACCCTCGTCCTATGCATCTTTCTCCTCTCCTGCCTGAATTTCGTCCTATGCATCTCCCTCGTGTCTTGCTTGACTCTCGTCCTAAGCCTCTTTCTCGTCTTACCTGACTCTCGTCCCCAGCCTGTATCTCTCGTCCAGCCTCACTCTCGTCCTAAGACGCTCTCTCCTGTCCTGCCTGACTCTCATCCCAAAACTCTCTCTCACCTGTTCTAGCATATTCTCGTCTGAATCCACTCTCTCCTGTCTAGCTTGACTCTCGCTCCAAGCCTCTCTCTCTTCCGTCCTGCCTGACTCTCGTCCCAATCCTCTCTCTCCTGTCATGCCTGACTCTCGTCCCAATCCTCTCTCTCCTGTCCTGCCTGACTCTCGTCCCAAGCCACTCGCTCCTCTCCTGCCAGACTCTCGTCCCAATCCTCTCTCTCCTGTCCTGCCTGACTCTCGTCACAATTCTCTTTCTCCTCTCCTGCCTGACTCTCGTCCCAAGCCACTCTCTCGTATCCTGCTTAACTCTCGTCCCAAGCCTCTCTCTCCTGTCCAGCCTGACTCTAGTCCCAAGCCTCTCTCTCTTGTCCTGTCTCACTCTCGTCCTATGCATCTTTCTCCTCTCCTGCCTGACTTTCGTCCTATGCATCTCCCTCGTGTCTTGCTTGACTCTCGTCCTAAGCCTCTTTCTCCTGTCTTACCTGACTCTCGTCCCCAGCCTGTCTCTCTCGTCCAGCCTCACTCTCGTCCTAAGCCGCTCTCCTGTCCTGCCTGACTCTCATCCTAAACCTCTCTCTCACCTGTTCTACATATTCTCGTCTGAATCCACTCTCTCCTGTCTAGCTTGACTCTCGTCCCAAGCCTCTCTCTCTTCTGTCATGCCTGACTCTCGTCCCAAGCCTCTCTCTCCTGTCTTGCCTAACTCTCGTCCCAAGCCTCTCTCTCCTGTCCTGCCTAACTCTCGTCCCAAGCCTCTCTCTCCTGTCCATCCTGACTCTAGTCCCAAGCCTCTCTCTCTTGTCCTGTCTCACTCTCGTCCTATGCATCTTTCTCCTCTCCTGCCTGACTTTCGTCCTATGCATCTCCCTCGTGTCTTGCTTGACTCTCGTCCTAAGCCTCTTTCTCGTCTTACCTGACTCTCGTCCCCAGCCTGTATCTCTCGTCCAGCCTCACTCTCGTCCTAAGCCGCTCTCTCCTGTCCTGCCTGACTTTCATCCCAAAACTCTCTCTCACCTGTTCTACATATTCTCGTCTGAATCACTCTCTCCTGTCTAGTTTGACTCTCGCTCCAAGCCTCTCTCTCTTCCGTTCCTTCCTGACTCTCGTCCTAATCCTCTCTCTCCTGTCATGCCTGACTCTCGTCTCAATCCTCTTTCTCCTGTCCTGCCTGACTCTCGTCCCAAGCCACTCGCTCCTCTCCTCCAGACTCTCGTCCCTATCCTCTCTCTCCTGTACTGCCTGACTCTCGTCCCAATTCTCTTTCTCCTCTCCTTCGTGACTCTCGTCTGAGCCACTCTCTCGTATCCTCAGCTTCTCTCTCTGTCCTGCTGATTCGTCCATCTCTCCTTCTTGCCACTCTCTCCCAACTCTCTCTCCTGTCCACCTGACTTGTCCCAAGCTCTCTTCTTGTCTTCTCACTCGTCTATGATTTTCTCTTCTCTGATTTCGTCCTATGCATCTCCTGTGTCTTGTTACTCTGTCCAACCTCTTTTCGTTTACTGACTCTCTCCAGCTGTTTCTCGTCCAGCTCTTCGTCCAAGCCCTCTCTGTGCCTGACTTCATCAACTTCTCTCACTGTTCATATCGTCTAATCCATCCCTGTTAGCTTGACTTCGTCCAAGCCTCTCTCTCTTCGTTGCCTACTCGTCCCATCCTCTCTTCCTTTGCTACTCTCTCCCAACCTCTCTCTCCTGTCGCCACTCTCGTCCAAGCCCTCCTCCTTCCCCATCTCGTCCAACCCTCTCTCTGTCCTGCTACCTCGTCCATTCTCTTTCTCCTCTCTGCCTGATCGTCCACATCCTCGTCTGTAACTCTCGTCCCAAGCCTCTCTCTCCTGTCCAGCCTGACTCTACTCACAAGCCTCTCTCTCTTGTCCTGTCTCATTCTCGTCCTATGCATCTTTTTCTCTCCTGCCTGACTTTCGTCCTATGCATCTCCCTCGTGTCTTGCTTGACTCTCGTCCTAAGCCTCTTTCTCCTGTCGTAGCTGACTCTCGTCACCAGCCTGTCTCTCTCGTCCAGCCTCACTCTCGTCATAAGCTGCTCTCCTGTCCTGCCTGACTCTCATACCAAACCTCTCTCTCACCTGTTCTACATATTCTCGTCTGAATCCACTCTCTCCTGTCTAGCTTGACTCTCGTCCCAAGACTTTCTCTCTTCTGTCCTGCCTGACTCTCGTCCCAAGCCTCTCTCTCCTGTCTTGCCTAGCTCTCGTCCCAAGCCTCTCTCTCCTGTACTGCCTAACTCTCGTCCCAAGCCTCTCTCTCATGTCCATCCTGACTCTAGTCCCAAGCCTCTCTCTCTTGTCCTGTCTCACTCTCGTCCAATGCATCTTTCTCCTCTCCTGCCTAACTTTCGTCCTATGCATCTCCCTCGTGTCATGCTTGACTCTCGTCCTAAGCCTCTTTCTCCTGTCTTACCTGACTCTCGAAACCGACCTGTCTCTCTCGTCCAGCCTCACTCTCGTCCTAAGCCGCTCTCGCCTGTCCTGCCTGACTCTCATCCCAAAACTCTCTCTCACCTGTTCTACATATTCTCGTCTGAATCCACTCTCTCCTATCTAGCTTGAGTCTCGCTCCAAGCCTCTCTCTCTTCCGTCCTTCCTGACTCTCGTCCTAATCCTCTCTCTCCTGTCATGCCTGACTTTCGTCCCAATCCTCTCTCTCCTGTCCTGACTGACTCTCATCCCAAGCCACTCGCTACTCTCCTGCCTGACTCTCGTCCAAATCCTCTCTCTCCTGTCCTGCCTGACTCCCGTCCCAATTATCATTCTACTCTCCTGCCTGACTCTCGTCCCAAGCCACTCTCTGTATCCTGCTGAACTCTCGTCCCAAGCCTCTCTCTCCTGTCCAGCCTGACTCTAGTCCCAAGCCTCTCTCTCTTGTCCTGTCTCATTCTCGTCCTATGCATCTTTCTCCTCTCCTGCCTGACTTTCGTCCTATGAATCTCCCTCGTGTCTTGCTTGACTCTCGTCCTAAGCCTCTTTCTCCTGTCTTACCTGACTCTCGTCCCCACCCTATCAATCTCGTCCAGCCTGACTCTCGTCCTAAGCTGCTATCCTGTCCTGCCTGACTCTAATCCCAAACCTCTCTCTCACCTGTTCTACGTATTCTCGTCTGAATCCACTCTCTCCTGTCTAGCGTGACTCTTGTCCCAAGCCTTTCTCTCTTCTGTCCTGCCTGAATCTCGTCCCAAGCCTCTCTCTCCTGTCTTGCCTAACTCTCGTCCCAAGCCTCTCTCTCCTGTCCTCCCTAACTCTCGTCCTAAACATCTCTCTCCTGTCCATCCTGACTCTAGTCCCAAGCCTCTCTCTCTTATCCTGTCTCACTCTGGTCCTATTCATCTTTCTCCTCTCCTCCCTGACTTTCGTCATATGCATCTCCCTCGTGTCTTGCTTGATTCTCGTCCTAAGCCTCTTTCTCGTCTTACCTGACTCTCGTCCCCAGCCTGTCTCTCTCGTCCAGCCTCACTCTCGTCCTAAGCTGCTCTCTCCTGTCCTGCCTGACTCTTATCCCAAAACTCTCTCTCACCTGTTCTACATATTCTCGTCTGAATCCACTCTCTCCTGTCTAGCTTTACTCTCGTCCCAAGCCTCTCTCTCTTTTGTCATGCCTGACTCTCGTACCAAGCCTCTCTCTCCTGTCTTTCCTAACTCTCGTCCCAAGCCTCTCTCTCCTCTCCTGCCCAACTCTCGTCCCAAGCCACTCGCTCCTCTCCTGCCTGACTCTCGTCCCAATCCTCTCTCTCCTGTCCTGCCTGACTCCCGTCACAATTCTCTTTCTCCTCTCCTGCCTGACTCACGTCCCAAGCCACTATCTCGTATCCTGCTTAACTCTCGTCCCAAGACTCTCTCTCCTGTCCAGCCTGACTCTAGTCCCAAGCCTCAGTTTGTTCTACTCTCCTACCTGACTTTTGTCCTATGCATCTCCCTCGCGTCTTGCTTGACTCTCGTCCTAAGCCTCTTTCTCCTGTCTTACCTGACTCTCGTCCACAGCCTGTCTCTCTCGTCCAGCCTCACTCTCGTCCTAAGCCGCTCTCCTGTCCTACCTGACTCTCATCCTAAACCTCTCTCTCACCTGTTCTACATATTCTCGTCTGAATCCACTTTCTCTTGTCTAGCTTGACTCTCGTCCCATGCCTCTCTCTCTTCTGTCATGCCTGACTCTCGTCCCAAACCTCTCTCTCCTGTCTTGCCTAATTCTCGTCCCAAGCCTCTCTCTCCTATCCTGCCTAACTCTCGTCCCAAGCCTCTCTCTCCAGTCCAGCCTGACTCTAGTCCCAAGTCTCTCTCTCTTGTCCTGTCTCACTATCGTCCTATGCATCTTTCTCCTCTCCTGCCTGAATTTCGTCCTGTGCATCTCCCTCGTGTCTTGCTTGACTCTCATCCTAAGCCTCTTTCTCCTGTCTTACCTGACTCTCGTCCCCAGCCTGTACCTCTCCTCCAGCCTCACTCTCGTCCTAAGCCGCTCTCTCCTGTCCTGCCTGACTCTCATCCCAAAACTCTCTCTCACCTGTTCTGCATATTCTCGTCTGAATCCACTCTCTCCTGTCTAGCTTGACTCTCGTCCCAAGCCTCTCTCTCTTCCGTCCTGCCTGACTATCGTCCCAATCCTCTCACTCCTGTCCTGCCTGACTCTCGTCACAAGCCACTCGCTCCTCTCCTGCCAGACTCTCGTCCCAATCCTCTCTCTCCTATCCTGCCTGACTCTCGTCACAATTCTCGTTCTCCTCTCCTGCCTGACTCTCGTCCCAAGCCACTCTATCGTATCCTACTTAACTCTCGTCCCAAGCCTCTCTCTCTTGTCCAACCTGACTCTAGTTCCAAGCCTCTCTCTCTTGTCCTATCTCACTCTCGTCCTATGCATCTTCCTCCTCTCCTGCCTGACTTTCGTCCTATGCATCTTACTCGTGTCTTGCTTGACTCTCGTCCTAAGCCTCTTTCTCCTGTCTTACCTGACTCTCGTCCCCAGCCTGTCTCTCTCGTCCAGCCTCACTCTCGTCCTAAGCCGCTCTCTCCTGTCCTGCCTGACTCTCATCCCAAAACTCTCTCTCACCTGTTCTACATATTCTCGTATGAATCCACTCCCTCCTATCTAGCTTGACTCTCGTCCCAAGCCTCTCTCTCTTCCGTCCTGCCTGACTCTCGTCCCAATCCTCTCTCTCCTGTCATGCCTGACTCTCGTCCCAATCCTCTCTCTCCTGTCCTGCCTGACTCTCGTCCTAAGCCACTCGCTCCTCTCCTGCCAGACTCTCGTCCCAGTCCTCTCTCTCCTGTCCTGCCTGACTCTCGTCACAATTCTCTTTCTCCTCTCCTGCCTGACTCTCGTCCCAATCCACTCTCTCGTATCCTGTTTAACTCTCGTCCCAAGCCTCTCTCTCCTGTCCAGCCTGACTCTAGTCCCAAGCCTCTCTCTCTTGTCCTATCTCACTATCCTCCTATGCATCTTTCTCCTCTCCTGCCTGACTTTCGTCCTATGCATCTCCCTCGTGTCTTGCTTGACTCTCGTCCTAAGCCTCTTTCTCCTGTCTTACCTGACTCTCGTCCCCAGCCTGTCTCTCTCGTCCAGCCTCACTCTCGTCCTCAGCCGCTCTCCTGTCCTGCCTGACTTTCATCCTAAACCTATCTCTCACCTGTTCTACATATTCTCGTCTGAATCCACTCTCTCCTGTCTAGCTTGACTCTCGTCCCAAGCCTCTCTCTCTTCTGTCTTGCCTGAATCTCGTCCCAAGCCTCTCTATCCTGTTTTGCCTAACTCTCGTCCCAAGCCTCTCCCTCCTGTCCTGCCTAACTCTCGTCCCAAGCCTCTCTCTCCTGTCCATCCTGACTCTAGTCCCAAGCCTCTCTCTCTTGTCCTGTCTCACCATCGTCCTATGCATCTTTCTCCTCTCCTGCCTGAATTTCGTCCTATGCATCTCCCTCGTATCTTGTTTGACTCTCGTCCTAAGCCTCTTTCTCGTCTTACCTGACTCTCGTCCCCAGCCTGTATCTCTCGTCCAGCCTCACTCTCGTCCTAAGACGCTCTCTCCTGTCCTGCCTGACTTTCATCCCAAAACTCTCTCTCACCTGTTCTACATATTCTCGTCTGAATCCACTCTCTCCTGTCTAGCTTGACTCTCGCTCCAAGCCTCTCTCTCTTCCGTCCTGCCTGACTCTCGTCCCAATCCTCTCTCTCCTGTCATGCCTGACTCTCGTCCCAATCCTCTCTCTCCTATCCTGCCTGACTCTTCTCCCAAGCCACTCGCTCCTCTCCTCCCAGACTCTCGTCCCAATCCTCTCTCTCCTGTCCTACCTGACTCTCGTAACAATTCTCTTTCTCCTCTCCTTCCTGACTCTCGTCCCAAGCCACTCTCTCGTATCCTGCTTAACTCTCGTCCCAAGCCTCTCTCTCCTGTCCATCCTGACTCTAGTCCCAAGCCTTTCTCTCTTGTCCTGTCTCACTCTCGTGCTATGCATCTTTCTCCTCTCCTCCCTGACTTTCGTCCTATGCATCTCCCTCGTGTCTTGCTTGACTCTCGTCCTAAGCCTCTTTCTCGTCTTACCTGACTCTCGTCCCCAGCCTGTCTCTCTCGTCCCCAGCCTGTCTCTCTCGTCCAGCCTCACTCTCGTCCTCAGCCGCTCTCCTGTAATGCCTGACTTTCATCCTAAACCTATCTCTCACCTGTTCTACATATTCTCGTCTGAATCCACCCTCTCCTGTCTAGCTTGAATCTCGTCCCAAGCCTCTCTCTCTTCTGTCATGCCTGAATCTCGTCCCAATCCTCTCTATCCTGTTTTGCCTAACTCTCGTCCCAAGCCTCTCTCTCCTGTCCTGCCTAACTCTCGTCCCAAGCCTCTCTCTCCTGTCCATCCTGACTCTAGTCCCAAGCCTCTCTCTCTTGTCCTGTCTCACCATCGTCCTATGCATCTTTCTCCTCTCCTGCCTGAATTTCGTCCTATACATCTCCCTCGTGTCTTGTTTGACTCTCGTCCTAAGCCTCTTTCTCGTCTTACCTGACTCTCGTCCCCAGCTTGTATCTCTCGTCCAGCCAGTCTCTCTTCCTAAGACGCTCTCTCCTGTCCAGCCTGACTTTCATCCCAAAACTCTCTCTCACCTGTTCTACATATTCTCATCTGAATCCACTCTCTCCTGTCTAGTTTGACTCTCGCTCCAAGCCTCTCTCTCTTCCGTCCTTCCTGACTCTCGTCCTAATCCTCTCTCTCCTGTCATGCCTGACTCTCGTCTCAATCCTCTTTCTCCTGTCCTGCCTGACTCTCGTCCCAAGCCACTCGCTCCTCTCCTCCCAGACTCTCGTCCCAATCCTCTCTCTCCTGTACTGCCTGACTCTCGTCACAATTCTCTTTCTCCTCTCCTTCGTGACTCTCGTCTGGAGCCACTCTCTCGTATCCTGCTTAACTCTCGTCCCAAGCCTCTCTCTCCTGTCCAGCCTGACTCTACTCACAAGCCTCTCTCTCTTGTCCTGTCTCATTCTCGTCCTATGCATCTTTTTCTTCTCCTGCCTGACTTTCGTCCTATGCATCTCCCTCGTGTCTTGCTTGACTCTCGTCCTAAGCCTCTTTCTCCTGTCGTACTTGACTCTCGTCACCAGCCTGTCTCTCTCGTCCAGCCTCACTCTCGTCATAAGCTGCTCTCCTGTCCTGCCTGACTCTCATACCAAACCTCTCTCTCACCTGTTCTACATATTCTCGTCTGAATCCACTCTCTCCTGTCTAGCTTGACTCTCGTCCCAAGACTTTCTCTCTTCTGTCCTGCCTGACTCTCGTCCCAAGCCTCTCTCTCCTGTCTTGCCTAGCTCTCGTCCCAAGCCTCTCTCTCCTGTACTGCCTAACTCTCGTCCCAAGCCTCTCTCTCATGTCCATCCTGACTCTAGTCCCAAGCCTCTCTCTCTTGTCCTGTCTCACTCTCGTCCAATGCATCTTTCTCCTCTCCTGCCTAACTTTCGTCCTATGCATCTCCCTCGTGTCTTGCTTGACTCTCGTCCTAAGCCTCTTTCTCCTGTCTTACCTGACTCTCGAAACCGACCTGTCTCTCTCGTCCAGCCTCACTCTCGTCCTAAGCCGCTCTCTCCTGTCCTGCCTGACTCTCATCCCAAAACTCTCTCTCACCTGTTCTACATATTCTCGTCTGAATCCACTCTCTCCTATCTAGCTTGACTCTCGTCCCAAGCCTCTCTCTCTTCCGCCCTGCCTGACTCTCGTCCCAATCCTCTCTCTCCTGTCATGCCTGACTTTCGTCCCAATCCTCTCTCTCCTGTCCTGACTGACTCTCATCCCAAGCCACTCGCTACTCTCCTGCCTGACTCTCGTCCCAATCCTCTCTCTCCTGTCCTGCCTGACTCCCGTCCCAATTATCATTCTACTCTCCTGCCTGACTCTCGTCCCAAGCCACTCTCTGTATCCTGCTGAACTCTCGTCCCAAGCCTCTCTCTCCTGTCCAGCCTGACTCTAGTCCCAAGCCTCTCTCTCTTGTCCTGTCTCATTCTCGTCCTATGCATCTTTCTCCTCTCCTGCCTGACTTTCGTCCTATGAATCTCCCTCGTGTCTTGCTTGACTCTCGTCCTAAGCCTCTTTCTCCTGTCTTACCTGACTCTCGTCCCCACCCTATCAATCTCGTCCAGCCTGACTCTCGTCCTAAGCTGCTATCCTGTCCTGCCTGACTCTAATCCCAAACCTCTCTCTCACCTGTTCTACATATTCTCGTCTGAATCCACTCTCTCCTGTCTAGCGTGACTCTTGTCCCAAGCCTTTCTCTCTTCTGTCCTGCCTGAATCTCGTCCCAAGCCTCTCTCTCCTGTCTTGCCTAACTCTCGTCCCAAGCCTCTCTCTCCTGTCCTCCCTAACTCTCGTCCCAAGCATCTCTCTCCTGTCCATCCTGACTCTAGTCCCAAGCCTCTCTCTCTTATCCTGTCTCACTCTGGTCCTATTCATCTTTCTCCTCTCCTCCCTGACTTTCGTCATATGCATCTCCCTCGTGTCTTGCTTGACTCTCGTCCTAAGCCTCTTTCTCGTCTTACCTGACTCTCGTCCCCAGCCTGTCTCTCTCGTCCAGCCTCACTCTCGTCCTAAGCTGCTCTCTCCTGTCCTGCCTGACTCTTATCCCAAAACTCTCTCTCACCTGTTCTACATATTCTCGTCTGAATCCACTCTCTCCTGTCTAGCTTTACTCTCGTCCCAAGCCTCTCTCTCTTTTGTCATGCCTGACTCTCGTACCAAGCCTCTCTCTCCTGTCTTTCCTAACTCTCGTCCCAAGCCTCTCTCTCCTCTCCTGCCCAACTCTCGTCCCAAGCCACTCGCTCCTCTCCTGCCTGACTCTCGTCCCAATCCTCTCTCTCCTGTCCTGCCTGACTCCCGTCACAATTCTCTTTCTCCTCTCCTGCCTGACTCACGTCCCAAGCCACTCTCTCGTATCCTGCTTAACTCTCGTCCCAAGCCTCTCTCTCCTGTCCAGCCTGACTCTAGTCCCAAGCCTCAGTCTCTTGTTCTACTCTCCTACCTGACTTTTGTCCTATGCATCTCCCTCGCGTCTTGCTTGACTCTCGTCCTAAGCCTCTTTCTCCTGTCTTACCTGACTCTCGTCCACAGCCTGTCTCTCTCGTCCAGCCTCACTCTCGTCCTAAGCCGCTCTCCTGTCCTACCTGACTCTCATCCTAAACCTCTCTCTCACCTGTTCTACATATTCTCGTCTGAATCCACTTTCTCTTGTCTAGCTTGACTCTCGTCCCATGCCTCTCTCTCTTCTGTCATGCCTGACTCTCGTCCCAAACCTCTCTCTCCTGTCTTGCCTAATTCTCGTCCCAAGCCTCTCTCTCCTATCCTGCCTAACTCTCGTCCCAAGCCTCTCTCTCCAGTCCAGCCTGACTCTAGTCCCAAGCCTCTCTCTCTTGTCCTGTCTCACTATCGTCCTATGCATCTTTCTCCTCTCCTGCCTGAATTTCGTCCTATGCATCTCCCTCGTGTCTTGCTTGACTCTCATCCTAAGCCTCTTTCTCGTCTTACCTGACTCTCGTCCCCAGCCTGTACCTCTCCTCCAGCCTCACTCTCGTCCTAAGCCGCTCTCTCCTGTCCTGCCTGACTCTCATCCCAAAACTCTCTCTCACCTGTTCTGCATATTCTCGTCTGAATCCACTCTCTCCTGTCTAGCTTGACTCTCGTCCCAAGCCTCTCTCTCTTCCGTCCTGCCTGACTTTCGTCCCAATCCTCTCACTCCTGTCCTGCCTGACTCTCGTCACAAGCCACTCGCTCCTCTCCTGCCAGACTCTCGTCCCAATCCTCTCTCTCCTATCCTGCCTGACTCTCGTCACAATTCTCGTTCTCCTCTCCTGCCTGACTCTCGTCCCAAGCCACTCTATCGTATCCTGCTTAACTCTCGTCCCAAGCCTCTCTTTCTTGTCCAACCTGACTCTAGTCCCAAGCCTCTCTCTCTTGTCCTATCTCACTCTCGTCCTATGCATCTTCCTCCTCTCCTGCCTGACTTTCGTCCTATGCATCTCCCTCGTGTCTTGCTTGACTCTCGTCCTAAGCCTCTTTCTCCTGTCTTACCTGACTCTCGTCCCCAGCCTGTCTCTCTCGTCCAGCCTCACTCTCGTCCTAAGCCGCTCTCCTGTCCTGCCTGACTCTCATCCTAAACCTCTCTCTTACCTGTTCTACATACTCTCGTCTGAATCCACTCTCTCCTGTCTAGCTTGACTCTCGTCCCAAGCCTCTCTATCTTCTGTCATGCCTGACTCTCGTCCCAAGCCTCTCTATACTGTTTTGCCTAGCTCTCGTCCCAAGCCTCTCTCTCCTGTCCTCCCTAACTCTCGTCCCAAGCCTCTCTCTCCTGTCCATCCTGACTCTAGTCCCAAGCCTCTCTCTCTTGTCCTGTCTCACACTCGTCCTATGCATCTTTCTCCTCTCGTGCCTGAATTTCGTCCTATGCATCTCCCTCGTGTCTTGTTTCACTCTCGTCCTAAGCCTCTTTCTCGTCTTTCCTGACTCTCGTCCTCAGCCTGTATCTCTCGTCCAGCCTCACTAACGTCCTAAGACGCTCTCTCCTGTCCAGCCTGACATTCATCCCAAAACTCTCTCTCACCTGTTCTACATATTCTCGTCTGAATCCACTCACTACTGTCTAGCTTGACTCTCGCTCAAAGCCTATGCATCTTTCTCCTCTCCTGCCTGAATTTCGTCCTATGCATCTCCCTCGTGTCTTGTTTGACTCTCGTCCTAAGCCTCTTTCTCTTCTTTCCTGACTCTCGTCCTCAGCCTGTATCTCTCGTCCAGCCTCACTAACGTCCTAAGACGCTCTCTCCTGTCCAGCCTGACATTCATCCCAAAACTCTCTCTCACCTGTTCTACATATTCTCGTCTGAATCCACTCACTCCTGTCTAGCTTGACTCTCGCTCAAAGCCTCTCTCTCTTCAGTCCTGCCTGACTCTCGTCCCAATCCTCTCTCTCCTGTCATGCCTGACTCTCGTCCCAATCCTCTCTCTCCTGTCCTGCCTGACTCCCGTCCCAAGCCACTCGCTCCTCTCCTGCCTGACTCTCGTCCCAATCCTCTCTCTCCTGTCCTGCCTGACTCTTTTCACAATTCTCTTTCTCCTCTCCTGCCTGACTCTCATCCCAAGCCACTCTCTCGTATCCTGCTTAACTCTCGTCCCAAGCCTCTCTCTCCTGTCCAGCCTGACTCTAGTCCCAAGCCTCTCTCTCTTGTCCTGTCTCTCTCTCGTCATATGCATCTTTCTCCTCTACTGCCTGACTTTCGTCCTATGCATCTCCCTCGTATCTTGCTTGACTCTCGTCCTAAGCCTCTTTCTCCTGTCTTACCTGACTCTCGTCCCCAGCCTCTCTCTCTCCTCCAGCCTCACTCTCGTCCTAAGCCGCTCTCCTGTCCTGCCTGACTCTCATCCTAAACCTCTCTCTCACCTGTTCTACATATTCTCGTCTGAATCCACTCTCTCCTGTCCAGCTTGACTCTCGTCCCAAGCCTCTCTCTCTTCTGTCATGCCTGACTCTCGTCCCAAGCCTCTCTCTCCTGTCTTGCCTAACTCTCGTCCCAAGCCTCTCTCTCCAGTCCTGCCTAACTCTCGTCCCAAGCGTCTCTCTCCTGTACATCCTGACTCTAGTCCCAAGCCTCTCTCTCTCGTCCTTTCTCACTTTCGTCCTATGAATCTTTCTCCTCTCCTACCTGACTTTCGTCCTATGCATCTCCCTCGTGTCTTGCTTGACTCTCGTCCTAAGCCTCTTTTTCGTCTTACCTGACTCTCGTCCCCAGCATCTCTCTCACGTCCAGCCTCACTCTCGTCCTGGCTGACTCTCATACCAAACCTCTCTCTCAACTGTTCTACATATTCTCGTCTGAATCCACTCTCTCCTGTCTAGCTTGACTCTCGTCCCAAGCCTCTCTCTCTTCCGTCCTGCCTGACTCTCGTCACAATCCTCTCTCTCCTGTCATGCCTGACTCTTGTCTCAATCCTCTCTCTCCTGTCCTGCCTGACTCTCGTCCCAAGCCACTCGCTCCTCTCCTGCCTAACTCTCGTCCCAATCCTCTCTCTCCTGTCCTGCCTGACTCCGTCCAATTCTCTTTCTCCTCTCCTGCCTGACTCTCGTCACAAGCCACTCTATCGTATCCTGCTTAACTCTCGTCCCAAGCCTCTCTCTCCTGTCCAGCCTGACTCTAGTCCCAAGCCTCTCTCTCTTGTCCTGTCTCACTCTCGTCCTATGCATCTTTCTCCTCTCCTGCCTGACTTTCGTCCTATGCATCTCCCTCGTGTCTTGCTTGACTCTCGTCCTAAGCCTCTTTCTCCTGTCTTACCTGACTCTCGTCCCCACCCTGTCTATCTCGTCCAGCCTGACTCTCGTCTAAGCTGCTATCCTGTCCTGCCTGACTCTCATCCCAAACCTCTCTCTCACCTCTTCTACATATTCTCGTCTGAATCCACTCTCTCTGTCTAGCTTGACTCTCGTCCCAAGCCTTTCTCTCTTCTGTCCTGCCTGAATCTCGTCCCAAGCCTCTCTCTCCTGTCTTGCCTGACTCTCGTCCCAAGCCTCTCTCTCCTGTCCTCCCTAACTCTCGTCCAAAGCCTCTCTCTCCTGTCCATCCTGATTCTAGTCCCAAGCCTCTCTCTCTTGTCCTGTCTCACTCTCGTCCTATGCATCTTTCTCCTCTCCTCCCTGACTTTCGTCCTATGCATCTCACTCGTGTCTTGCTTGACTCTCGTCCTAAGCCTCTTTCTCGTCTTACCTGACTCTCGTCCCCAGCCTGTTCTCTCGTCCAGCCTCACTCTCGTCCTAAGCCGCTCTCTCCATTCCTGCCTGACTCTTATCCCAAAACTCTCTCTCACCTGTTCTACATATTCTCGTCTGAATCCACTCTCTACTGTCTAGCTTGACTCTCGTCTCAAGCCTCTCTCTCTTCTGTCTTGGCTGACTCTCGTCCCAAGCCTCTCCCTCCTGCCTTGCCTAACTCTCGTCCCAAGCCTCTCTCTCCTGTCCTGCCTAACTCTCGTCCGAAGCCTCTCTCTCCAGTCCAGGCTGACTCTAGTCCCAAGCCTCTCTCTCTTGTCCTGTCTCACTCTCGTCCTATGCTTCTTTCTCCTCTCCTCCCTGACTTTCGTCCTATGCATCTCCCTCGTGTCTTGCTTGGCTCTCATCCTAAGCCTCTTTCTCGTCTTACCTAACTATCGTCCCCAGCCTGTCTCTCTCGTCCAGCCTCACTCTCGTCCTAAGCCGCTCTCTCCTGTCATGCCTGACTCTCATCACAAAACTCTCTCTCACCTGTTCTACATATTCTCCTCTGAATCCACTCTCTCCTGTCTAGCTTGACTCTCGTCCCAAGCCTCTCTCTCTTCCGTCCTGCCTGACTCTCGTCCCAATCTTCTCTCTCCTGTCATGCCTGACTCTCGTCCCAATCCTTTCTCTCATGTCCTGCCTGACTCTCGTCCCAATTCTCTTTCTCCTCTCCTGCCTGACTCTCGTCCCAAGCCACTCTCTCGTATCCTGCTTAACTCTCGTCCCAAGCCTCTCTCTCCTGTCCAGCCTGACTCTAGTCCCAAGCCTCTCTCTCTTGTCCTATCTCACTCTCGTCCTATGCATTTCTCTCCTCTCCTGCCTGACTTTCGTCCTATGCATTTCCCTCGTGTCTTGCTTGACTCTCGTACTAAGCCTCTTTCTACTGTCTTACCTGACTCTCGTCCCCAGCCTGTCTCTCTCGTCCAGCCTCACTCTCGTCCTAAGCCGCTCTCCTGTCCTGCCTGACTCTCATCCTAAACCTCTCTCTCACCTGTTCTACATATTCTCGTCTGAATCCACTCTCTCCTGTCTAGCTTGACTCTCGTCCCAAGCCTCTCTCTCTTCTGTCATCCCTGACCTTCTTCCCAAGCCTCTCTCTCCTGTCTTGCCTAACTCTCGTCCCAAGCCTCTCTCTCCTGTCCTGCCTAACTCTCGTCCGAAGCCTCTCTCTCCAGTCCATGCTGACTCTCGTCCCAAGCCTCTCTCTCTTCTGTCATCCCTGACCTTCTTCCCAAGCCTCTCTCTCCTGTCTTGCCTAACTCTCGTCACAAGCCTCTCTCTCCTGTCCTGCCTAACTCTCGTCCCAAGCCTCTCTCTCCTATCCACCCTCATTCTAGTTCCAAGCCTCTCTCTCTTGTCCTGTCTCACTCTCGTCCTATGCATCTTTCTCCTCTCCTGACTGACTTTCGTCCTATGCAATCCCTCGTGTCTTGCTTGACTCTCGTCCTAAGCCTCTTTCTCCTGTCTTACCTGACTCTCGTCCCCAGCCTGTCTCTCTCGTCGTGCCTCACTCTCGTCATAAGCCGCTCTCCTGTCCTGCTTGACTCTCATCCCAACCCTTTCTCTCACCTGTTCTACATATTCTCGTCTGAATCCATTCCCTCCTGTCTAGCTTGACTCTCGTCCCAAGCCTCTCTCTCTTCTGTCCTGCATGACTCTCGTCACAATCCTCTATCTCCTGTCTTGCCTAACTCTCGTCCCAAGCCTCTCTCTCCTGTACTGCCTAACTCTCGTCCCAAGCCTCTCTCTCCTATCCATCTTGACTCTAGTCCCAAGCCTTTCTCTCTTGTCCTGTCTCACTCTCGTCCTATGTATCTTTCTCCTCTACTGCCTGACTTTCGTCCTATGCATCTCCCTCGTGTCTTGCTTGACTCTCGTCCTAAGCCTCTTTCTCCTGTCTTACCTGACTCTCGTCCCCAGCCTGTCTCTCTAGTCCAGCCTCACTCTCGTCCTAAGCCACTCTCCTGTCCTGCCTGACTCTCATCCCAAACCTCTCTCTCACCTACATATTCTCGTCTCAATCCACTCTCTCCTGTCTAGCTTGACTCTCGTCCGGAGACTCTCTCTCTTCCGTGCTGCCTGACTCTCGTCCTAATACTCTCTCTCCTGTCATGCCTGACTCTTGTCTCAATCCTCTCTCTCCTGTCCTGCCTGACTCTAGTCCCAAGCCACTCGCTCCTCTCCTGCCTGACTCTCGTCCCAATCCTCTCTCTCCTGTCCTGCCTGACTCTCGTTCCCAATTCTCTTTCTCCTCTCCTGCCTGACTCTCGTCCCAAGCCACTCTATCGTATCCTGCTTAACTCTCGTCCCAAGCCTCTCTCTCCTGTCCAGCCTGACTCTAGTCCCAAGCCTCTCTCTCTTGTCCTGTCTCACTCTCGTCCTATGCATCTTTCTCCTCTCCTGCCTGACTTTCGTCCTATGCATCTCCCTCGTGTCTTGCTTGACTCTCGTCCTAAGCCTCTTTCTCCTGTCTTACCTGACTCTCGTCCCCAGCCTGTCTCTCTCGTCCAGCCTCACTCTCGTCCTAAGCCGCTCTCCTGTCCTGCCTGACTCTCATCCCAAACCTCTCTCTCACCTGTTCTACATATTCTCGTCTGAATCCACTCTCTCCTGTCTAGCTTGACTCTCGTCCCAAGCCTCTCTCTCTTCTGTCCTGCCTGACTCTCGTCCCAAGCCTCTCCCTCCTGCCTTGCCTAACTCTCGTCCCAAGCCTCTCTCTCCTGTCCTGCCTAACTCTCGTCCAAAGCCTCTCTCTCCAGTCCAGGCTCACTCTAGTCCCAAGCCACTCTCTCTTGTCCTGTCTCACTCTCGTCCTATGCTTCTTTCTCCTCTCCTCCCTGACTTTCGTCCTATGCATCTCCCTCGTGTCTTGCTTGACTCTCATCCTAAGCCTCTTTCTCGTCTTACCTAACTACCGTCACCAGCCTGTCTCTCTCGTCCAGCCTCACTCTCGTCCTAAGCCGCTCTCTCCTGTCCTGCCTGACTCTCATCCCAAAACTCTATCTCACCTGTTCTACATATTCTTGACTCTCGTCCCAAGCCTCTCTCTCTTCCGTCCTGCCTGAATCTCGTCCCAATCTTCTCTCTCCTGTCATGCCTGACTCTCGTCCCAATCCTCTCTCTCATGTCCTGCCTGACTCTCGTCCCAATTCTCTTTCTCCTCTCCTGCCTGACTCTCGTCCCAAGCCACTCTCTCGTATCCTGCTTAGCTCTCGTCCCAAGCCTCTCTCTCCTGTCCAGCCTGACTCTAGTCCCAAGCCTCTCTCTCTTGTCCTATCTCACTCTCGTCCTATGCATTTCTCTCCTCTCCTGCCTGACTTTCGTCCTATGCATCTCCCTCGTGTCTTGCTTGACTCTCGTACTAAGCCTCTTTCTCCTGTCTTACCTGACTCTCGTCCCCAGCCTGTCTCTCTCGTCCAGCTTCACTCGTCCTAAGCCGCTCTCCTGTCATGCCTGACTCTCATCCTAAACCTCTCTCTCACCTGTTCTACATATTCTCGTCTGAATCCACTCTCTCCTGTCTAGCTTGACTCTCGTCCCAAGCCTCTCTCTCTTCTGTCATGCCTGACTCTCTTCCCAAGCCTCTCTCTCCTGTCTTGCCTAACTCTCGTCCCAAGCCTCTCTCTCCTGTCCTGCCTAACTCTCGTCCGAAGCCTCTCTCTCCTGTCCAGGCCTGACTCTAGTCCCAAGCCTCTCTCTCTTGTACTGTCTCACTCTCGTCCTATGCATCTTTCTCCTCTCCTACCTGACTTCGTCCTATGCATCTCCCTCGTGTCTTGCTTGACTCTCGTCCTAAGCCTCTTTCTCGTCTTACCTGACTCTCGTCCCCAGCCTCTCTCTCGTCCTGTCCACTCTCGTCCTAGCCTCTCCTGTCCTGGCCTGACTCTCATCCCAAACCTTCTCTCTCACCTGTTCTACATATTCTCGTCTGAATCCACTCTCTCCTGTATAGCTTGACTCTCGTCCAAGCTCTCTCTTCGTCATGCTGACTCTCGTCAAGCTCTCTCTCTCCGTCCTGCCTGACTCTCGTCCCAATCTTCTCTCTCCTGTCATGCCTGACTCTCGTCCAATCCTCTCTCTCATGTCCTGCCTGACTCTCGTCCCAATTCTCTTTCTCCTCTCCTGCCTGACTCTCGTCCCAAGCCACTCTCTCGTATCCTGCTTAACTCTCGTCCCAAGCCTCTCTCTCCTGTCCAGCCTGACTCTAGTCCCAAGCCTCTCTCTCTTGTCCTATCTCACTCTCGTCCTATGCATTTCTCTCCTCTCCTGCCTGACTTTCGTCCTATGCATTTCCCTCGTGTCTTGCTTGACTCTCGTACTAAGCCTCTTTCTCCTGTCTTACCTGACTCTCGTCCCCAGCCTGTCTCTCTCGTCCAGCTTCACTCGTCCTAAGCCGATCTCCTGTCCTGCCTGACTCTCATCCTAAACCTCTCTCTCACCTGTTCTACATATTCTCGTCTGAATCCACTCTCTCCTGTCTAGCTTGACTCTCGTCCCAATCCTCTCTCTCTTCTGTCATCCCTGACCTTCTTCCCAAGCCTCTCTCTCCTGTCTTGCCTAACTCTCGTCACAAGCCTCTCTCTCCTGTCCTGCCTAACTCTCGTCCCAAGCCTCTCTCTCCTATCCACCCTCATTCTAGTTCCAAGCCTCTCTCTCTTGTCCTGTCTCACTCTCGTCCTATGCATCTTTCTCCTCTCCTGACTGACTTTCGTCCTATGCATCTCCCTCGTGTCTTGCTTGACTCTCGTCCTAAGCCTCTTTCTCCTGTCTTACCTGACTCTCGTCCCCAGCCTGTCTCTCTCGTCGTGCCTCACTCTCGTCATAAGCCGCTCTCCTGTCCTGCTTGACTCTCATCCCAACCCTCTCTCTCACCTGTTCTACATATTCTCGTCTGAATCCATTCTCTCCTGTCTAGCTTGACTCTCGTCCCAAGCCTCTCTCTCTTCTGTCATGCCTGACTCTCGTCCCAAGCCTCTCTCTCCTGTCTTGCCTAACTCTCGTCCCAAGCCTCTCTCTCCTGTCCTGCCTAACTCTCGTCCCAAGCCTCTCTCTCCTGTCCATCTTGACTTTAGTCCCAAGCCTCTCTCTCTTGTCCTGTCTCAGTCTCGTCCTATGCATCTTTCTCCTCTCCTACCTGACTTTCGTCCTATGCATCTACCTCGTGTCTTGCTTCACTCTCGTCCTAAGCCTCTTTCTCCTGTCTTACCTGACTCTCGTCCCCAGCCTGTCTCTCTCGTCCAGCCTCACTCTCGTACTAAGCCGCTCTCCTGTCCTGCCTGATTTTCATCCCAAACCTCTCTCTTATGCATTTTTCTCCTCTACTGCCTGACTTTCATCCTATGCATCTCCCTCGTGTCTTGCTTGACTCTCGTCCTAAGTACCTGACTCTCGTCCCCAGCCTGTCTCTCTCGTCCAGCCTCACTCTCGTCCTAAGCCGCTCTCCTGTCCTGCCTGACTCTCATCCTAAACCTCTCTCTCACCCGTTTTACATATTTTCGTCTGAAGTCCACTCTCTTCTGTCTATCTTGACTCTCGTCCAAGCCTCTCTCTCTTCTGTCATGCCTGACTCTCGTCCCAAGCCTCTCTCTCCTGTCTTGCCTAACTCTCGTCCCAAGCCTCTCTCTCCTGTCCTGCCTAACTCTCGTCCCAAGCCTCTCTCTCCTGTCCATCTTGACTTCTAGTCCCAAGCCTCTCTCTCTTGTCCTGTCTCAGCTCTCGTCCTATGCATCTTTCTCCTCTCCTCCCTGACTTTCGTCCTATGCATCTCCCTCGTGTCTTGCTTGACTCTCGTCCTAAGCCTCTTTCCCCTGTCTTACCTGACTCTCGTCTCCAGCCTGTTTCTCTCGTCCAGCCTCACTCTCGTCCTAAGCCGCTCTCTCCTGTCCTGCCTGACTCTCATCCCAAAACTCTCTCTCACCTGTTCTACATATTCTCGTCTGAATCCACTCTCTCCTATCTAGCTTGACTCTCGTCCCAAGCCTCTCTCTCTTCCTTCCTGCCTGACTCTCGTCCCAATCCTCTCTCTCCTGTCATGCCTGACTCTCGTTCCAATCCTCTCTCTCCTGTTCTGCCTGACTCTCGTCCCAAGCCACTCGCTCCTCTCCTGCCTGACTCTCGTCCCAATCCTCTCTCTCCTGTCCTGTCTGACTCCCGTCCCAATTCTCTTTCTCCTCTCCTGCCTGACTCTCGTCCCCAGCCTGTCTATCTCGTCCAGCCTGACACTCGTCCTAAGCTGCTATCCTGTCCTGACTGACTCTCATCCCAAACCTCTCTATCACCTATTCTACATATTCTCATCTGAATCCATTCTCTCCTGTCTTGCTTGACTCTCGTCTCAAGCCTCTCTCTCTTCTGTCATGCCTGACTCTCGTCCCAAGCCTCTCTCTCCTGTCTTGCCTAACTCTCGTCCCAAGCCACTCTCTCCTGTCCTGCCTAACTCTCGATCAAAGCCTCTCTCTCCTCTCCATCCTGACTCTAGTCCCAACCCTCTCTCTCTTGTCCCGTTTCACTCTCGTCCTATGCATCTTTCTCCTCTCCTACCTGACTTTCGTCCTATGCATCTCCCTCGTGTCTTGCTTGACTCTCGTCGTGAGCCTCTTTCTCGTCTTACCTGACTCTCGTCCCCAGCCTGTCTCTCTCGTCCTGCCTCACTCTCGTCCTGGCTGACTCTCATCCCAAACCTCTCTCTCACCTGTTCTACATATTCTCCTCTGAATCCACTCTCGTCCCAAGCCTCTCTCTCTTCTGTCCTGCCTGACTCTTGCCCAATCCTCTCTCTCCTGTCATGCCTGACTTTCGTCCCAATTCTTTCTCTCCTGTCCTGCCTAACTCTCGTCCCAAGCCACTCGCTCCTCCCCTGCCTGACTCTCGTCCCAATCCTCTCTCTCCTGTCCTGCCTGACTCCGTCCCAATTCTCTTTCTCCTCTCCTGCCTGACTCTCGTCCCAAGCCACTCTCTCGTATCCTGCTTAACTCTCGTCCCAAGCCTCTCTCTCCTGTCCAGCCTGACTCTAGTCCCAAGCCTCTCTCTCTTGTCCTGTCTCACTCTCGTCCTATGCATCTTTCTCCTCTCCTGCCTGACTTTCGTCCTATGCATCTCCCTCGTGTCTTGCTTGACTCTCGTCCTAAGCCTCTTTCTCCTGTCTTACCTGACTCTCGTCCCCAGCCTGTCTCTCTCGTCCAGCCTCACTCTCGTCCTAAGCTGCTATCCTGTCCTGCCTGACTCTCATCCCAAACCTCTCTCTCACCTGTTCTACATATTCTCGTCTGAATCCACTCTCTCCTGTCTAGCTTGACTCTCGTCCCAAGCCTCTCTCTCTTCTGTCAGGCCTGAATCTCGTCCCAAGCCTCTCTCTCCTGTCTTGCCTAACTCTCGTCCCAAGCCTCTCTCTCCTGTCCTGCCTAACTCTCGTCCCAAGACTCTCTCTCCTGTCCATCCTGACTCTAGTCCCAAGCCTCTCTCTCTTGTCCTGTCTCACTCTCGTCCTATGCATCTTTCTCCTCTCCTACCTGACTTTCGTCCTATGCATCTCCCTCGTGTCTTGCTTGACTCTCGTCCTAAGCCTCTTTCTCCTGTCTTACCTGACTCTCGTCCCCAGCCTGTCTCTCTCGTCCAGCCTCACTCTCGTCCTAAGCCGCTTTCATGTTCTGCCTGACTCTCATCCTAAACCTCTCTCTCACCTGTTCTACATATTCTCGTCTGAATCCACTCCCTCCTGTCTAGCTTGACTTTCGTCCCAAGCCTCTCTCTCTTCTGTCATGCCTGACTCTCGTCCCAAGCCTCTCTCTCCTGTCTTGCCTAACTCTTGTCCCAAGCCTCTCTCTCCTGTCCTGCCTAACTCTCGTCCCAAGCCTCTCTCTCCTGTCCATCCTGACTTTAGTCCCAAGCCTCTCTCTCTTGTCCTGTCTCACTCTCGTCCTATGCATCTTTCTCCTCTCCTACCTGACTTTCGTCCTATGCATCTCCCTCGTGTCTTGCTTGACTCTCGTCCTAAGCCTCTTTCTCGTCCTACCTGACTCTCATCCCCAGCCTTTCTCTCTCATCCAGCCTCACTCTCGTCGTAAGCCGCTCTCTCCTGTCCTGCCTGACTCTCATCCCAAACCTCTCTCTCACCTGTTCTACATATTCTCGTCTGAATCCACTCTCTCCTGCCTAGCTTGACTCTCGTCCCAAACCTCTCTCTCTTCTGTCATGCCTGACTCTCGTCCCAAGCCTCTCTCTCCTGTCTTGCCTAACTCTCGTCCCAAGCCTCTCTCTCTCCTGTCCTGCCTAACTCTCGTCCCAAGCCTCTCTTTCCTGTCCATCCTGACTCTAGTCCCAAGACTCTCTGTCTTCTCCTCTCTCACTCTCGTCTTATGCATCTGTCTCTTCTCCTGCCTGACTTTCGTCCTATGCATCTCCCTCGTGTCTTGCTTGACTCTCGTCCTAAGCCTTTTTCTCGTCTTACCTGACTCTCGTCTCCAGCCTGTATCTCTCGTCCAGCCTCACTCTCGTCCTAACCCGCTCTCTCCTGTCCTGCCTGACACTCATCCCAAAACTCTCTCTCACCTGTTCTACATATTCTCGTCTGAATCCACTCTCTCCTGTCAAGCTTGAGTCTCGTCCCAAGCCTCTCTCTCATGTCCTGCCTTACTCTCGTCCCAATCCACTCTCTCCTGTCCTGCCTGACTCTCGTCCCAATCCTCTCTCTCCTGTCCTGCATGACTCTCGTCCCAATTCTCTTTCTCCTCTCCTGCCTGACTCTCGTCCTAAGCCACTCTCTCGTATCCTGCTTAACTCTCGTCCCAAGTCTCTCTCTCCTGTCCAGCCTGAGTCTAGTCCCAAGCCTCTCTCTCTTGTCCTATCTCACTCTCGTCCTATGGATCTTTCTCCTCTCCTGCCTCACTTTCGTCCTATGCATCTCCCTCGTGTCTTGCTTGACTCTCGTCCTAAGCCTCTTTCTCCTGTCTTACCTGACTCTCGTCCTAAACCTCTTTCTCCACGTCTTACCTGACTCTCGTCACCAGCCTGTCTCTCTCGTCCAGCCTCACTTTCGTCCTAAGTCGCTATCCTGTCCTGCCTGACTCTCATCCTAAATCTCTCTCTCACATATTCTACATATTCTCGTCTGAATCCACTCTCTCCTGTCTAGCTTGACTCATCCCAAGCCTCTCTCTCTTCTATCATGCCTGACTCTCGTCCCAAGCCTCTCTCTCTTGTCTTGCCTAACTCTCGTCCCAAGCCTCTCTCTCCTGTCCTGCCTAACTCTCGATCAAAGCCTCTCTCTCCTCTCCATCCTGACTCTAGTCCCAACCCTCTCTCTCTTGTCCCGTTTCACTCTCGTCCTATGCATCTTTCTCCTCTCCTACCTGACTTTCGTCCTATGCATCTCCCTCGTGTCTTGCTTGACTCTCGTCGTGAGCCTCTTTCTCGTCTTACCTGACTCTCGTCCCCAGCCTGTCTCTCTCGTCCTGCCTCACTCTCGTCCTGGCTGACTCTCATCCCAAACCTCTCTCTCACCTGTTCTACATATTCTCCTCTGAATCCACTCTCGTCCCAAGCCTCTCTCTCTTCTGTCCTGCCTGACTCTTGCCCAATCCTCTCTCTCCTGTCATGCCTGACTTTCGTCCCAATTCTTTCTCTCCTGTCCTGCCTAACTCTCGTCCAAAGCCACTCGCTCCTCCCCTGCCTGACTCTCGTCCCAATCCTCTCTCTCCTGTCCTGCCTGACTCCCGTCCCAATTCTCTTTCTCCTCTCCTACCTGACTCTCGTCCCAAGCCACTTTCTCGTATCCTGCTTAACTCTCCTCCTAAGACTCTCTCTCCTGTCCAGCCTGACTCTAGTCACAAGACTCTCTCTCTTCTCCTGTCTCATTCTCGTCCTATACATCTTTCTCCTCTCCTGCCTGACTTTCGTCTTATGCATCTCCCTCGTGTCCTGCTTGACTCTCGTCCTAAGCCTCTTTCTCCTGTCTCACCTGACTCTAGTCCCCAGCCTATCTATCTCGTCCAGCCTCACTCTCTCACTGCTCTCCTGTCCTGCCTGAATATCATCCCAAACCTCTCTCTCACCTGTTCTACATATTGTCGTCTGAATCCACTCTCTCCTGTCTAGCTTGACTCTCGTCCCAAGCCTCTCTCTCTTCTGTCAGGCCTGAATCTCGTCCCAAGCCTCTCTCTCCTGTCTTGCCTAACTCTCGTCCCAAGCCTCTCTCTCCTGTCCTGCCTAACTCTCGTCCCAAGTCTCTCTCTCCTGCCCATCCTGACTCTAGTCCCAGGCCTCTCTCTCTTGTCCTGTCTCAATCTCGTCCTATTCATCTTTCTCCTCTCCTACCTGACTTTCGTCCTATGCATCTCCCTCGTGTCTTGCTTGACTCTCGTCCTAAGCCTTTTTCTCCTGTCTTACCTGACTCTCGTCACCAGCCTGTCTCTCTCGTCCAGCCTCACTCTCGTCCTAAGTCGCTATCCTGTCCTGCCTGACTGTCATCCTAAATCTCTCTCTCACATATTCTACATATTCTCGTCTGAATACACTCTCTCCTGTCTAGCTTGACTCTCGTCCCAAGCCTCTCTCTCTTCTGTCAGGCCTGAATCTCGTCCCAAGCCTCTCTCTCCTGTCTTCCCTAACTCTCGTCCCAAGCCTCTCTCTTCTGTCCTGCCTAACTCTCGTCCCAAGTCTCTCTCTCCTGTCCATCATGACTCTAGTCCCAGGCCTCTCTCTCTTGTCCTGTCTCACTCTCGTCCTATTCATCTTTCTCCTCTCCTACTGACTTTCGTCCTATGCATCTCCCTCGTGTCTTGCTTGACTCTCGTCCTAAGCCTCTTTCTCGTCTTACCTGACTCGAGTCCCCACCCTGTCTCTCTCGTCCAGCCTCACTCTCGTCCATAGCCGCTCTCTCCTGTACTGCCTGACTTTCAAGACAAAACTCTCTCTCACCTGTTCTACATATTCTCGTCAGAATCCACTCTCTCCTGTCTAGCTTGACTCTCGTACCAAGCCTCTCTCTCTTCCGTCCTGCCTGACTCTCGTCCCATTCCTCTCTCTCCTTTCCTGCCTGACTCTCGTATCAATCCTCTCTCTCCTGTCCTGCCTGAATCTCGTCCCAAGCCACTCGCTCCTCTCCTGCCTGACTCTCGTCCCAATCCTCTCTCTCCTGTCCTGCCTGACTCCCGTCCCAATTCTCTTTCTCCTCTCCTGCCTGACTCTCGTCCCAAGCCACTCTCTCGTACCCTGCTTAACTCTCGTCCCAAGCCTCTCTCTCCTGTCCAGCCTGACTCTAGTCCCAAGCCTCTCTCTCTTGACCTGTCTCATTCTCGTCCTATACATCTTTTTCCTCTCCTGCCTGACTTTCGTTCTATGCATCTCCCTCGTGTCTTGCTTGACTCTCGTCCCAAGCCTCTTTCTCGTCTTACCTGACTGTCGTCCCCAGCCTATCTCTCTCGTCCAGCCTCATTCTCGTCCTAAGCCGCTCTCTCCTGTCCTACCTGACTCTCATCCCAAAACTCTCTCACCTATTCTCCATATTCTCATCTGAATCCACTCTCTCCTGTCTAGCTTGACTCTCGTCATAAGCCTCTCTCTCTTCTGTCATGCCTGACTCTAGTCCCAAGCCTCTCTCTCCTGTCTTACCTAACTCTCGTCCCAAGACTCTCTCTCCTGTCCTGCGTAAATATCGTCCCAAGCCTCACTCTCCTATCCATCCTGACTCTAGTCCCAAGCCTCTCTCTCTTTTCCTGTCTCACTCTCGTCCTATGCATCTTTCTCCTCTCCTACCTGACTTAAGTCCTATGCATCTCCCTCGTGTCTTGTTTGACTCTCGTCCGAAGCCTCTTTCTCGTCTTACCTGACTCTCGCCCCCAGCCTGTCTCTCTCGTCCAGCCTCACTCTCGTCCTGGCTGACTCTCATTCCAAACCTCTCTCTCACCTGTCCTGCATATTCTCGTCTGAATCCATTCTCTCCTGTCTAGCTTGACTCTCGTCCCAAGCCTCTCTCTCCTATCCATCCTGACTCTAGTCCCAAGCCTCTCTCTCTTTTCCTGTCTCACTCTCGTCCTATGCATCTTTCTCCTCTCCTACCTGACTTAAGTCCTATGCATCTCCCTCGTGTCTTGTTTGACTCTCGTCCGAAGCCTCTTTCTCGTCTTACCTGACTCTCGCCCCCAGCCTATCTCTCTCGTCCAGCCTCACTCTCGTCCTGGCTGACTCTCATTCCAAACCTCTCTCTCACCTGTCCTGCATATTCTCGTCTGAATCCACTCTCTCCTGTCTAGCTTGACTCTCGTCCCAAGCCTCTCTCTCTTCTGTCAGGCCTGAATCTCGTCCCAAGCCTCTCCCTCCTGTCTTGCCTAACTCTCGTCCCAAGCCTCTCTCTCCTGTCCTGCCTAACTCTCGTCCCAAGTCTCTCTCTCCTGTCCATCCTGACTCTAGTCCAAGGCCTCTCTCTCTTGTCCTGTCTCACTCTCGTCCTATGCATCTTTCTCCTCTACTGCCTGACTTTCGTCCTATGAATCTCCCTCGTGTCTTGCTTGACTCTCACCCTAAGCCTCTTTCTCGTCTTACCTGACACTCGTCCCCAGCCTGTGTCTCTCGTCCAGCCTCACTCTCGTCCTAAGCCGCTCTCCTGTCTTGCCTGACTCTCATCCTAAACCTCTCTCTCACCTGTTCTACATATTCTCGTCTGAAGACACTCTCTCCTGTCTAGCTTGACTCTCGTCCCAAGCCTCTCTCTCTCCTGTCAGGACTGAATCTCGTCCCAAGCCTCTCTCTCCTGTCTTGCCTAACTCTCGTCTCAAGCCTCTCTCTTCTGTCCTGCCTAACTCTCGTCCCAAGTCTCTCTCTCCTGTCCATCCTGACTCTAGTCCCAGGCCTCTATCTCTTGTCCTGTCTCACTCTCGTCCTAGGCATCTTTCTCCTCTCCTACCTGACTCTCGTCCTATGCATCTCCCTCGTGTCTTGCTTGACTCTCGTCCTAAGCCTCTTTCTCGTCTTACCTGACACTCAAGGTTGTAACTCTCGTCCAGCCTCACTCTCGTCCTAAGCCGCTCTCTCCTGTCCTGCCTGAATTTCATCCCAAAACTCTCTCTCACCTGTTCTACATATTCTCGTCTGAATCCGCTATATCCTGTCTAGCTTGACTCTCGTCCCAAGCATCTCTCTCTTCCGTCCTGCCTGACTCTCGTCCCAATCCTCTCTCTCCTGTCATGCCTGACTCTCGTCCAAATCCTCTCTCTCCTGTCCTGCCTGACTCTCGTCCCAAGCCACTCGCTCCTCTCCTGCCTGACTCTCGTCCCAATTCTCTCTCTCCTGTCCTGCGTGACTCCCGTCCCAATTCTCTTTCTCCTCTACTCCCTTACTCTCGTCCCAAGGCACTCTCTCGTATCCTGCTTAACTCTCGTCCCAAGCTTCTCTCTCCTGTCCAGCCTGACTCTAGTCCCAAGCCTCTCTCTCTTGTTCTGTCTCACTCTCGTCCTATGCATCTTTCTCCTCTCCTACCTGACTTTCGTCCTATGCATCTCCCTCGTGTCTTGCTTGACTCTTGTCCCAAGCCTCTTTCTCGTCTTACCTGACTCTCGTCCCCAGCCTGTCTCTCTCCTCCAGCCTCACTCTCGTCCTAAGCCGCTCTCGCCTGTCCTGCTTGACTCTCATCCCAAACATCTCTCTCACCTGTTCTACATATTCTCGTCTGAATCTACTCTCTCCTGTCTAGCTTGACTCTCGTCCCAAGACTCTCTCTCTTCCGTCCTGCCTGACTCTCGTCCCAATCCTCTCTCTCCTGTCATGCCTGACACTTGTCCCAATCCTCTCTCTCCTCTCCTGCCTGACTCTAGTCCCAAACCACTCGCTCCTCTCCTGCCTAACTCTCTTCCCAATCATCTCTCTCCTGTCCTGCCTGACTCCCGTCCCAATTCTCTTTCTCTTCTCCTGCCTGACTCTCGTCCCAAGCCACTCGCTCCTCTCCTGCCTCACTCTCGTCCCAATCCTCTCTCTCCTGTCCTGCCTGACTCCCGTCCCAATTCTCTTTCTCCTCTCCTGACTGACTCGTCCCAAGCCACTCTCTCGTATCCTGCTTAACTCTCGTCACAAGCCTCTCTCTCCTGTCCAGCCTGACTAGTAGCAAGCCTCTCTCTCTTATCCTGTCTCACTCTCGTCATATGCATCTTTTTCCTCTCCTGCCTAACTTTCGTCCTATGCATCTCCCTCGTGTCTTGCTTGGCTCTCGTCCTATACCTTTTTCTCCTGTCTTACCTGACTCTCGTCCTCGGCCTGTCTATCTCGTCCAGCCTCACTCTCGTTGTAAGCCGCTCTCTCCTGTCCTGCCTGACTCTCATTACAAAACTCTCTCTCAACTGTTCTACATATTCTCGTCTGAATCCACTCTCTCCTGTCTAGCTTGACTCTCATCACAAGCCTCTCTCTCTTACGTCCTGCCTGACTCTCGTCCCAATCATCTCTCTCCTGTCATGCCTGACTCTCGTCCCAATCCTCTCTCTCCTGTCCTGCCTGACTCTCGTCCCAAGCCACTCTCTCCTCTCCTGCCTGACTCTCGTCCCAATACTCTCCCTCCTGTCCTGCCTGACTCCCGTCCCAATTCTCTTTCTCCTCTCCTACCTGACTCTCGTCCCAAGCCACTCTCTCGTATCCTGCTTAACTCTCGTCCCAAGCCTCTCTCTCCTGTCCAGCCTGACTCTAGTCCCAAGCCTCTCTCTCTTGACCTGTCTCATTCTCGTCCTATGCATCTTTTTCCTCTCCTGCCTGACTTTCGTCCTATGCATCTCCCTCGTGTCTTGCTTGACTCTCGTCCTAAGCCTCTTTCTCCTCTCTTACCTGACACTCGTCCCCAGCCTGTCTCTCTCGTCCAGCCTCACTCTCGTCCTAAGCCACTCTCCTGTCTTGCCTGACTCTCATCCTAAACCTCTCTCTCACCTGTTCTACATATTCTCGTCTGAAGACACTCTCTCCTGTCTAGCTTGACTCTCGTCACAAGCCTCTCTCTCTCCTGTCAGTACTGAATCTCGTCCCAAGCCTCTCTCTCCTGTCTTGCCTAACTCTCGTCTCAAGCCTGTCTCTCCTGTCCTGCCTAACTCTCGTCCCAAGTCTCTCTCTCATGTCCATCCTGACTCTAGTCCCAGGTCTCTATCTCTTGTCCTGTCTCACTCTCGTCCTAGGCATCTTTCTCCTCTCCTACCTGACTCTCGTCCTATGCATCTCCCTCGTGTCTTGCTTGACTCTCGTCCTAAGCCTCTTTCTCGTCTTACCTGACACTCAAGCCCAGGTTGTAACTCTCGTCCAGCCTCACTCTCGTCCTAAGCCGCTCTCTCCTGTCCTACCTGACTTTCATCCCAAAACTCTCTCTCACCTATTCTACATATTCTCGTCTCAATCCGCTATCTCCTGTCTAGCTTGACTTTCGTCCCAAGCCTCTCTCTCTTCCGTCCTGCCTGACTCTCGTCCCAATCCTCTCTCTCCTGTCATGCCTGACTCTCGTCCAAATCCTCTCTCTCCTGTCCTGCCTGACTCTCGTCCCAAGACACTCGCTCCTCTCCTGCATGATTCTCGTCCAAATTCTCTCTCTCCTGTCCTGCGTGACTCCCGTCCCAACTCTCTTTCTCCTCTCCTGCCTGACTCTCGTCCCAAGCCACTCTCTCGTATCCTGTTTAACTCTCGTCCCAAGCTTCTCTCTCTTGTTCTGTCTCACTCTCGTCCTATGCATCTTTCTCCTCTCCTACCTGACTTTCGTCCTATGCATCTCCCTCGTGTCTTGCTTGACTCTTGTCCCAAGCCTCTTTCTCGTCTTACCTGACTCTCGTCCCCAGCCTCCAGCCTCACTCTCGTCCTAAGCCGCTCTCGCCTGTCCTGCTTGACTCTCATCCCAAAAATCTCTCTCACCTGTTCTACATATTCTCGTCTGAATCTACTCTCTCCTGTCTAGCTTGACTCTCGTCCCAAGACTCTCTCTCTTCCGTCCTGCCTGACTCTCGTCCCAATCCTCTCTCTCCTGTCATGCCTGACACTTGTCCCAATCCTCTCTCTCCTCTCCTGCCTGACTCTAGTCCCAAACCACTCGCTCCTCTCCTGCCTCACTCTCGTCCCAATCCTCTCTCTCCTGTCCTGCCTGACTCCCGTCCCAATTCTCTTTCTCCTCTCCTGCCTGACTCTCGTCCCAAGCCACTCGCTCCTCTCCTGCCTCACTCTCGTCCCAATCCTCTCTCTCCTGTCCTGCCTGACTCCCGTCCCAATTCTCTTTCTCCTCTCCTGCCTGACTCTCGTCCCAAGCCACTCTCTCGTATCCTGCTTAACTCTCGTGCCAAGCCTCTCTCTCCTGTCCAGCCTGACTAGTAGCAAGCCTCTCTCTCTTGTCCTGTCTCACTCTCGTCCTATGCATCTTTTTCCTCTCCTGCCTAACTTTCGTCCTATGCATCTCCCTCGTGTCTTGCTTGACTCTCGTCCTATAACTTTTTCTCCTGTCTTACCTGACTCTCGTCCTCGGCCTGTCTCTCTCGTCCAGCCTCACTTTCGTTGTAAGCCGCTCTCTCCTGTCCTGCCTGACTCTCATCACAAAACTCTCTCTCAACTGTTCTACATATTCTCGTCTAAATCCACTCTCTCCTGTCTAGCTTGACTCTCGTCACAAGCCTCTCTCTCTTCCGTCCTGCCTGACTCTCGTCCCAATCATCTCTCTCCTGTCATGCCTGACTCTCGTCCCAATCCTCTCTCTCCTCTCCTGCCTGACTCTCGTCCCAAGCCACTCTCTCCTCTCCTGCCTGACTCTCGTCCCAATACTCTCTCTCCTGTCCTGCCTGACTCCCGTCCCAATTCTCTTTCTCCTCTCCTACCTGACTCTCGTCCCAAGCCACTCTCTCGTATCCTGCTTAACTCTCGTCCCAAGCCTCTCTCTCCTGTCCAGCCTGACTCTAGTCCCAAGCCTCTCTCTCTTGACCTGTCTCATTCTCGTCCTATGCATCTTTTTCCTCTCCTGCCTGACTTTCGTCCTATGCATCTCCCTCGTGTCTTGCTTGACTCTCGTCCTAAGCCTCTTTCTCCTGTCTTACCTGACACTCGTCCCCAGCCTGTCCCTCTCGTCCAGCCTCACTCTCGTCCTAAGCCGCTCTCCTGTCCTGCCTGACTCTCATCCTAAACCTCTCTCTCACTTGTTCTACATATTCTCGTCTGAAGACAAACTCTCCTGTCTAGCTTGACTCTCGTCCCAAGCCTCTCTCTCTTCTTTCAGGCCTGAATCTCGTCCCAAGCCTCTCTCTCCTGTCTTGCCTAACTCTCGTCCCAAGCCTCTCTCTCCTGTCCTGCCTAACTCTCGTCCCAAGTCTCTCTCTCCTGTCCATCCTGACTCTAGTCCCACGCCTCTCTCTCTTGTCCTGTCTCATTCTCGTCCTATTCATCTTTCTCCTCTCCTACCTGACTTTCGTCCTATGCATCTCCCTCGTGTCTTGCTTGACTCTCGTCCTAAGCCTCTTTCTCCTGTCTTACCTGACTCTCGTCACCAGCCTGTCTCTCTCGTCCAGCCTCACTCTCGTCCTAAGTCGCTATCCTGTCCTGCCTGACTGTCATCCTAAATCTCTCTCTCACATATTCTACATATTCTCGTCTGAATCCACTCTCTCCTGTCTAGCTTGACTCTCGTCCCAAGCCTCTCTCTCTTCTGTCAGGCCTGAATCTCGTCCCAAGCCCTCTCTCCTGTCTTGCCTAAACTCTCGTCCCAACTCTCTCTCTCCTGTCCTCCAACTCTCGTCCCAAGTCTCTCTCTCTGTCCATCCTGACTCTAGTCCCAGGCCTCTCTCTCTTTCCTGCTCATCTCGTCCTATCTCTTTTCCTCTCCTACTGACTTTCGTCCTATGCATCTCCTCTCTCTGACCTCGCCTAAGCCTCTCTCCTGTCTTCCTGACTCTCGTCCCAGCTTCTCTCTCGTCAGCCCACTCTCTCTAGCCTATCTGTCCTGCCTGACTTCATCCAAATCTCTCTCTCACTTCTACAATTCGTCTGAATCCACTCTCTCTGTCTAGCTGACTCTCGTCCAAGCCTCTCTCTTCTGCGCCTGAATCCGTCCCAAGCCTCTCTCTCCTGTCTTGACTAACTCTCGTCCAGCCTCTCCTCCGCCTGCTACTCTCTCCCATCTCTCTCTCCTGTCCTCAATCTTCCCTCTCCTGCCTGCTCTCGTCCTACACTTCTCCTCTCTCTGACTTCGTCCATCTCTCCTCTGTCTTGCTGCTCCGTCCAACCTCTTCTCTCTTACCGACTCTCCCAGCCCTCTCTTTCCTCTACTCTCGTCCAAGCCCTCTCTCCTGTCTGCCTGACTTTATCCAAACTCTCTCCTTTCACTATCTCTCTGTCACTCTCTCCTCTAGCTTGACTTCGTCCAGCTCTCCTCTCTTGCTCTGACTCTCGTCCATCTTCTCTCTTCTCCTGACTCTCGTCTCCCCCCTGTCTGCTGCTCGTCCAGCCTCCTCTCTCCCTCGTCCCAACCTCTCTCCTGTCCTGCCTGACTCCGTCATCCTTCCTCTCTCTACTCTGTCCCAACCTTTCTGCTCTTCGTCCCATCTCTCCTGTCCAGCCTGACTCTCGTCCAAGCTCTCTCTTCCTCTCTCCTGATCTTTCCATCCTCTTTCCTTGCTCTCTCGTCCACTCTCTCTCTCTCTCGTCTCCGCCTCTCCACCTGTCTTGTCCAACTCTCTCTCGTCCGCCTGTCTGTCCAGCCTCTCCCTTCCTCTATTCTTCTTGAATCTTCTCCTCTAGCTTGACTTCGTCCTCTCTCTCTGTCTTGCTGACTCTCGTAACTCTTCCTCTTCTACTCTCCGCTTCTCTCTCTCGCCCATCTCTCTCGCCTGTCTGCTGACTTCCCAACTCTCTCACTTTCCTATTCTGTCCTCGCCCTTCTCTGCGATCGTAAATCCTTCCTGTCCCCTGTCTGTCAACTCGTCTCCTGTCTCTCCCAATCTCTCTCTGTCGCGACTCTCATTCTTCTCCTCTCGATCTCAAGCACTCCTCGATCGCTACTGTCCAGTTTTCTTCGTCATCTCGCCAGCATCTTCTCTCACTATTGTCTATGCATCCCGTCTTGCTGCTGTCCGCTTTTCGTTACGACCTCCCTGTTCTCTCCTCTTGTCACGCTCCGTCTCGATCTCAACCTCTCCTTCATATTCTCTGATCACCGTACTTGATCGTCAGTCTTCTCTTCTCTGCTGTTCCACTCTTTCCTGTTCTACTGTCACTCTCTCTCTCAGCCACACTCTCCTTCTCTATCTGTCCCAACTCTCTCTCTTTATGCTACTCTCGTCCTATGCTCTTTCTCCTCCTCCTCCAAGCCTCTCTCTCCTCCTGCCTAACTCTCGTCCCAATACCTCTCTCTCCTCTGCCTGCTCCCGTCCAATTCTCTTCTCCTCTCAACCTGACTCTCGTCCCAAGTCACTCTCTCGTATCTGCTTACTCTCGTCCCAAGCCTCTCTCTCTTAGCCTGACTCTAGTCCAAGCCTCTCTCTACGTCTCATCTCGTCCTATGCATCTTTTCCTCTCCTCCTGACTTTCGTCCTATACATCTCCCCGTGTTTGCTTGACTCTCGTCCTAAGCCTCTTTCTCCTGTCTTACCTGACCTCGTCCCCAGCCTGTCTCTCTCGTCAGCCTCACTCTCGTCCTAAGCCGCTCTCCTGTCCTGCCTGACTCTCATCCTAAACCTCTCTCTCACATATTCTACATATTCTCGTCTGAATCCACTCTCTCCTGTCTAGCTTGACTCATCCCAAGCCTCTCTCTCTTCTGTCATGCCTGACTCTCGTCCCAAGCCTCTCTCTCCTGTCTTGCCTAACTCTCGTCCCAAGCCTCTCTCTCCTGTCCTGCTTAACTCTCGATCAAAGCCTCTCTCTCCTCTCCATCCTGACTCTAGTCCCAAGCCTCTCTCTCTTGTCCCGTTTCACTCTCGTCCTATGCATCTTTCTCCTCTCCTAACTGACTTTCGTCCTATGCATCTCCCTCGTGTCTTGCTTGACTCTCGTCGTGAGCCTATTTCTCGTCTTACCTGACTCTCGTCCCCAGCCTGTCTCTCTCGTCCTGCCTCACTCTCGTCCTGGCTGACTCTCATCCCAAACCTCTCTCTCACCTGTTCTACATATTCTCCTCTGAATCCACTCTCGTCCCAAGCCTCTCTCTCTTCCGTCCTGCCTGACTCTCGTCCCAATCCTCTCTCTCCTGTCATGCCTGACTCTCGTCCCAATCCTCTCTCTCCTGTCCTGCCTAACTCTCGTCCCAAGCCACTCGCTCCTGTCCAGCATGACTCTAGTCCCAAGCCTCTCTCTTTTGTCCTGTCTCACTCTCGTCCTATACATCTTTCTCCTCTCCTGCCTTACTTTCGTCCTATGCATCTCCCTCGTGTCTTGCTTGACTCTCGTCCCAAGCCTCTTTCTCGTCCTACCTGACTCTCGTCCCCAGACTGTCTCTCTCGTCCAGCCTCACTCTCGTCCTAAGCCGCTCTCTCCTGTCCTGCCTGACTCTCATCCCAAAACTCTCTCTCACCTCTTCTACATATTCTCATCTGAATCCACTCTCTCCTGTCTAGCTTGACTCTCGTCACAAGCCTCTCTCTCTTCTGTCATGCCTGACTCTCGTCCCAATCCTCTCTCTCCTGTCTTGCCTTACTCTCGTCCAAATCCTCTCTCTCCTGTCCTGCCTGACTCTCGTCCCAAGCGACTCGCTCCTCTCCTGCCTGACTCTCGTGCCAATCCTCTCTCTCCTGTCCTGCCTGACTCCCGTCCCAATTCTCTTTCTCCTCTCCTGCCTGACTCTCGTCCCAAGCCACTCTCTCGTATCCTGCTTAACTCTCGTCCCAAGCCTCTCACTCCTGTCCAGCCTGACTCTAGTCCCAAGCCTCTCTCCCTTTTCCTGTCTCATTCTCGTCCTATGCATCTTTCTCCTCTCCTGCCTGTCTTTCGTCCTATGCATCTCCCTCGTGTCTTGCTTGACTCTCGTCCTAAGCCTCTTTCTCCTCTCTTACCTGACTCTCGTCCCCAGCCTGTCTCTCTCGTCCAGCCTCACTCTCGTCCTAAGCCGCTCTCCTGTCCTGCCTGACTCTCATTCTAAACCTCTCTCTCACCTGTTCTACATATTCTCCTCTGAATCCACTCTCTCCTGTCTAGCTTTACTCTCGTCACAAGACTCTCTATCTTCTGTCATGCCTGACTCTCGTCCCAAGCCTCTCTATCCTGTCTTACCTAACTCTCTTCCCAAGCCTCTCTCTCCTGTCCTGCGTAAATATCGTCCCAAGCCTCTCTCTCCTGTCCATCCTGACTCTAGTCCCAAGCCTCTCTCTCTTGTCCTGTCTCACTCTCGTCCTATGCATCTTTCTCCTCTCCTACCTGACTTTCGTCCTATGCATCTCCCTCGTGTCTTGCTTGACTCTCGTTCGAAGCCCCTTTCTCGTCTTACCTGACTCTTGCCCCCAGCCTGTCTCTCTCGTCCAGCCTCACTCTCGTCCTGGCTGACTCTCATTCCAAACCTCTCTCTCACCAGTCCTGCATATTCTCGTCTGAATCCACTCTCTCCTGTCTAGCTTGACTCTCGTCCCAAGCCTCTCTCTCCTATCCATCCTGACTCTAGTCCCAAGCCTCTCTCTCTTGTCCTGTCTCACTCTCGTCCTATGCATCTTTCTCCTCTACTGCCTGACTTTCGTCCTATGCATCTCCCTCGTGTCTTGCTTGACTCTCGTCCTAAGCCTCTTTCTCGTCTTACCTGACTCTCGTCCCCAGCCTGTCTCTCTCCTCCAACCTCACTCTCGTCCTAAGCCGCTCTCGCATGTCCTGCTTGACTCTCATCCCAAACATCTCTCTCACCTGTTCTACATATTCTCGTCTGAATCCACTCTCTCCTGTCTAGCTTGACTCTCGTCCCAAGACTCTCTCTCTTCCGTCCTGCCTGACTCTCGTCCCAATCCTCTCTCTCCTGTCATGCCTGACTCTTGTCCCAATCCTCTCTCTCCTCTCCTGCCTGACTCTAGTCCCAAGCCACTCGCTCCTCTCCTGCCTAACTCTCGTCCCAATCCTCTGTCTCCTGTCCTGCCTGACTCCCGTCCCAATTCTCTTTCTCCTCTCCTGCCTGACTCTCGTCCCAAGCCACTCTCTCGTATAGTGCTTAACTCTCGTCCCAAGCCTCTCTCTCCTGTCCAGCCTGACTCTAGTCCCAAGCCTCTCTCTCTTATCTTGTCTCACTCTCGTCCTATGCATCTTTTTCCTCTCCTGCCTGACTTTTGTCCTATGCATCTCCCTCGTGTCTTGCTTGACTCTCGTCCTAAACCTTTTTCTCCTGTCTTACCTGACTCTCGTCCCCAGCCTGTCTCTCTCAAAAAGCCTCACTCTCGTCCTAAGCCGCTCTCCTGTCCTGCCTGACTCTCATCCCAAACCTCTCTCTCACCTATTCTACATATTCTCGTCTGAATTCACTCTCTCCTGTCTAGCTTGACTCTCGTCCCAAGCCTCTCTTCTGTCCTGCCTGACTCTCGTCCCAAGCCTCTCTCTCCTGTCTTGCTAACTTTCATCCCAAGCCTCTCTCTCATGTCCATCCTGACTCTAGTCCCAAACCTCTCTCTCTTGTCCTGTCTCACTATCGTCCTATGAATCTTTCTCCTCTCCTACCTGACTTTCGTCCTAGCATCTCCCTTGTGTCTTGCTTGACTCTCGTCCTAAGCCTCTTTTTCGTCTTACCTGACTCTCGTCCCCAGCCTGTCTCTCTCGTCCAGCTTCACTCTCGTCGTAAGCCGCTCTCTCCTATCCTGCCTGACTCTCATCCCAAAACTCTCTCTCAACTGTTCTACATATTCTCGTCTGAATCCACTCCCTCCAGTCTAACTTGACTCTCGTCACAAGCCTCTCTCTCTTCCGTCCTGCCTGACTCTCCTCCCAATCATCTCTCTCCTGTCATGCCTGACTCTCGTCCCAATCCTCTCTCTCCTGTCCTGCCTGACACTCGTCCCAAGCCACTCGCTCCTCTCCTGCCTGACTCTCGTCCCAATACTCTCTCTCCTGTCCTGCCTGACTCCCGTCCCAATTCTCTTTCTCCTCTCCTGCCTGACTCTCGTCCCAAGCCACTCTCTCCTATCCTGCTTAACTCTCGTCCCAAGCCTCTCTCTCCTGTCCAGCCTGACTCTAGTCCCAAGCCTCTCTCTCTTGTCCTGTCTCATTCTCGTCCTATGCATCTTTTTCCTCTCCTGCCTGACTTTCGTCCTATGCATCTCCCTCGTGTCTTGCTTGACTCTCGTCCTAAGCCTCTTTCTCCTGTCATACCTGACACTCGTCCCCAGCCTGTCTCTCTCGTCCAGCCTCACTCACGTCCTAAGCCGCTCACCTGTCCTGCCTTACTCTCATCCCAAACCTCTCTCTCACCTGTTCTACATATTCTCGTCTGAAGACACTCTCTCCTGTCTAGCTTGAATCTCGTCACAAGCCTCTCTCTCTCCTGTCAGGACTGAATCTCGTCCCAAGCCTCTCTCTCCTGTCTTGCATAACTCTCGTCCCAAGCCTCTCTCTCCTCTCCTGCCTAACTCTCGTCCCAAGTCTCTCTCTCCTGTACATCCTGACTCTAGTCCTAGGCCTCTATCTCTTGTCCTGTCTCACTCTCGTCCTAGGCATCTTTCTCCTCTCCTACCTGACTTTCGTCCTATGCATCTCCCTCGTGTCTTGCTTGACTCTCGTCCTAAGCCTCTTTCTCGTCTTACCTGACACTCGTGCCCAGCCTGTAACTCTCGTCCAGCCTCACTCTCGTCCTAAGCCGCTCTCTCCTGTCCTGCCTGACTTTCATCCCAAAACTCTCTCTCACCTGTTCTACATATTCTCGTCTGAATCCGCTAGTCTCCTGTCTAGCTTGACTCTCGTCCCAAGCCTCTCTCTCTTCCGTCCTGCTTGACTCTCGTCCCAATCCTCTCTCTCCTGTCCTACCTGACTCTCGTATCAATCCTCTCTCTCCTGTTGTGCCTGACTCTCGTCCCAAGCCACTCGCTCCTCTCCTGCCTGACTCTCGTCTCAATCCTCTCTCTCCTGTCCTGCTGACTCCCGTCCCAATTCTCTTTCTCCTCTCCTGCCTGACTCTCGTCCCAAGCCACTCTCTCGTATCCTGCTTAACTCTCGTCCCAAGCCTCTCTCTCCTGTCCAGCCTGACTCTAGTCCCAAGCCTCTCTCTCTTGTCCTGTCTCACTCTCGTCCTATGCATCTTTCTCCTCTCCTACCTGATTTTCGTCCTATGCATCTCACTCGTGTCTTGCTTCACTCTCGTCCTAAGCCTCTTTCTCGTCTTACCTGACTCTCGTCCCCAGCCTGTCTCTCTCGTCCAGCCTCACTCTCGTCCAGGCTGACTCTCATCCTAAACCTCTCTCTCACCTGTTCTACATATTCTCCTCTCAATCCACTCTCTCCTGTCTAGCTTGACTCTCGTCCCAAGCCTCTCTCTCTTCGCTCCTGCCTGACTCTCGTCCCAATCCTCTCTCTCCTGTCCTGCCTGACTCTCGTCCCAATCAACTCTCTCCTGTCCTGCCTGACTCTCGTCCCAATCCTCTGTCTCCTGTCCTGCCTGACTCTCGTCCCAATTCTCTATATCCTCTCCTTCCTGACTCTCGTCCCAAGCCGCTCTCTCGTATCCTGCTTAACTCTCGTCCCAAGCCTCTCTCTCCTGTCCAGCCTGACTCTAGTCCTAGGCCTTTCTCTCTTGTCCTGTCTCACTCTCGTCCTAGGCATCTTTCTCCTCTCCTACCTGACTTTCGTCCTATGCATCTCCCTCGTGTCTTGCTTGACTCTCGTCCTAAGCCTCTTTCTCGTCTTACCTGACACTCGTGCCCAGCCTGTAACTCTCGTCCAGCCTCACTCTCGTCCTAAGCCGCTCTCTCCTGTCCTGCCTGACTTTCATCCCAAAACTCTCTCTCACCTGTTCTACATATTCTCGTCTGAATCCGCTAGTCTCCTGACTAGCTTGACTCTCGTCCCAAGCCTCTCTCTCTTCCGTCCTGCTTGACTCTCGTCCCAATCCTCTCTCTCCTGTCCTACCTGACTCTCGTATCAATCCTCTCTCTCCTGTTGTGCCTGACTCTCGTCCCAAGCCACTCGCTCCTCTCCTGCCTGAATCTCGTCTCAATCCTCTCTCTCCTGTCCTGCTGACTCCCGTCCCAATTCTCTTTATCCTCTCCTTCCTGACTCTCGTCCCAAGCCGCTCTCTCGTATCCTGCTTAACTCTCGTCCCAAGCCTCTCTCTCCTGTCCAGCCTGACTCTGGTCCCAAGCCTTTCTCTCTTGTCCTGTCTCATTCTCGTCCTATGCATCTTTTTCCTCTCCTCCCTGACTTTCGTCCTATGCATCTCCCTCGTGTCTTGCTTGACTCTCGTCCTAAGCCTCTTTCTCCTGTCTTACCTGACTCTCGTCCCCAGGCTGTCTCTCTCGTCCAGCCTCACTCTCGTCGTAGGCTGCTCTCCTGTCCTGCCTGACTCTCATCCCAAACCTCTCTCTCACCTGTTCTACATATTCTCGTCTGAATCCACTCTCTCCTGTCTATCTTGACTCTCGTCCCAAGCATTTCTCTCTTCAGTCCTGCCTGACTCTCGTCCCAAGCCTCTCTCTCCTGTCTTGCCTAACTCTCGTCCCAAGACTCTCTGTCCTTTCCTGCCTAACTCTCGTCCCAAGCCACTCTCTCATGTCCATCCAGACTCTAGTCCCAAGCCTCTCTCTCTTGTCCTGTCTCACTCTCGTCCTATGCATCTTTTTCCTCTCCTACCTGACTTTTGTCCTATGCATCTCCCTTGTGTCTTGCATGACTCTCGTCCTAAGCCTCTTTCTCGTCTTACCTGACTCTCGTCCCCAGCCTGTCTCTCTCCTCCAGCCTCACTCTCGTCCTAAGACGCTCTCTCCTGTCCTGCCTGACTCTCATCCCAAAACTCTCTCTCACCTGTTCTACATATTCTCGTCTGAATCCACTCTCTCCTGTCTAGCTTGACTCTCGTCCCAAGCCTCTCTCTCTTCCGTCCTGTCTTACTCTCGTCCCAATCTTTTCTCTCCTGTCATGCCTGACTCTCGTCCCAATCCTCTATCTCCTGTCCTGCCTGACTCTCGTCCAAGCCACTCGCTCATCTACTGCCTGACTCTCGTCCCAATACTCTCTCTCCTGTCCTGCCTGACTCCCATCCCAATTCTCTTTCTCCTCTCCTACCTGACTCTCGTCCCAAGCCACTTTCTCGTATCCTGCTTAACTCTCGTCCCAAGCCTCTCTCTCCTGTCTATCCTGACTCTAGTCCGAAGCCTCTCTCTCTTGTCCCGTCTCACTCTCGTCCTATGCATCTTTCTCCTCTCCTACCTGACTTTCGTCCTATGCATCTCCCTCGTGTCTTGCTTCACTCTCGTCCTGAGCCTTTTTCTCGTCTTACCTGACTCTCGTCCCCAGCCTGTCTCTCTCGTCCAGCCTCACTCTCGTCCAGGCTGACTCTCATCCTAAACCTCTCTCTCACCTGTTCTACATATTCTCCTCTGAATCCACTCTCTCCTGTCTAGCTTGACTCTCGTCCCAAGCCTCTCTCTCTTCCGTCCTGCCTGACTCTCGTCCCAATCCTCTCTCTAGAGTCATGCCTGACTATCGTTCCAATCCTCTCTCTCCTGTCCTGCCTGACTCTCGTCCCAATCCACTCTCTCCTATCCTGCCTGACTCTCGTCCCAATCCTCTCTCTCCTGTCCTGCCTGACTCTCGTCCCAATTCTCTTTCTCCTCTCCTGCCTGACTCTCGTCCCAAGCCACTCGCTCCTCTCCTGCCTGACTCTCGACCCAATCCTCTCTCTCCTGTCCTGCCTGACTCCCGTCCCAATTCTCTTTCTCCTTTCCTGCCTGACTCTCGTCCAAAGCCACTCTCTCGTATCCTGCTTAACTCTCGTCCCAAGCCTCTCTCTCCTGTCCAGCCTGACTCTCGATCCAAGCCTCTCTCTCTTGTCCTATCTCATTCTCGTCCTATGCATCTTTCTCCTCTCCTGCCTGACTTTCGTCCTATGCATCTCCCTCGTGTCTTGCTTCACTCTCGTCCCCAGCCTGTCTATCTCGTCCAGCCTCACTCTCTCACTGCTCTACTGTCCTGCCTGACTCTCATCCCAAACCTCTCTCTCACCTGTTCTATATATTCTCGTTTCAATCTAGCTTGACTCTCGTCCCAAGCCTCTCTCTCCTGTCTTGCCTAACTATCGTCCCAAGCCTCTCTCTCATGTCCCTACTAACTCTAGTCCCAAGCCTCTCTCTCTTGTTTTGTCTCACTCTCGTCCTATGCATCTTTCTCCTCTCCTACCTGACTTTCGTCCTATGCATCTCCTTCGTGTCTTGCTTGACTCTCGTCCTAAGCCTCTTTCTCGTCTTACCTGACTCTCGTCCCCAGCCTGTCTCTCTCGTCCAGCCTCACTCTCGTCCTAAGCCGCTCTCCTGTCCTGCCTGACTCTCATCCTAAACCTCTCTCTCACCTGTTCTAAATATTTTCGTCTGAAGACATTCCTATCTATCTTGACTCTCGTCCCAAGCCTCTCTCTCTTCTGTCAGGCCTGAATCTCGTCCCAAGCCTCTCTCTCCTGTCCTGCCTAACTCTCGTCCCAAGTCTCTCTCTCCTGTCCATCCTGACTCTAGTCCCAGGCCTCTCTCTCTTGTCCTGTCTCACTCTCGTCCTATGCATCTTTCTCCTCTCCTACCTGACTTTCGTCCTATGCATCTCCCTCGTGTCATGCATGACTCTCGTCCTAAGCCTCTTTCTCGTCTTATCTGACTCTCGTCCCCAGCCTGTATCTCTCGTCCAGCCTCACTCTCGTCCTAAGCCGCTCTCTCCTGTCCTGCCTGACTTTCATCCCAAAACTCTCACATGTTCTACATATTCTCGTCTGAATCCACTCTCTCCTGTCTAGCTTGACTCTTGTCCCAAGCCTCTCTCTCTTCCGTCCTGCCTGACTCTCGTCCCAATCCTCTCTCTCCTGTCCTGCCTGACTCTCGTCTCAATCCTCTCTCTCCTGTCCTACCTGACTCCCATCCCAATTCTCTTTCTCCTCCACTGCCTGACTCTCGTCGCAAGCCACTCTCTCGTATCCTGCTTAACTCTCGTCCCAAGCCTCTCTCTCCTGTCCAGCCTGAGTCTAGTCCCAAGCCAATCTCTCTTGTCCTGTCTCACTCTCGTCCTATGCATCTTTCTCCTCTCCTACCTGACTTTCGTCCTATGCATCTCCCTCGTGTCTTGCTTGACTCTCGTCCCAAGACTCTTTCTCGTCTTACCTGACTCTCGTCCCCAGCCTGTCTCTCTCGTCCAGCCTCACTCTCGTCCTAAGACGCTCTCTCCTGTCCTGCCTGACTCTCATCCAAAAACTCTCTCTCACCTGTTCTACATATTCTCATCTGAATCCACTCTCTCCTGTCTAGCTTGACTCTCGTCCCAAGCCTCTCTCTCTTCTGTCATGCCTGACTCTCGTCCCAATCCTCTCTCTCCTGTCTCGCCTAACTCTCGTCCCAAATCTCTCTCTCCTGTCCTGCCTGACTCATGTCCCAAGAAACTCGCTCCTCTCCTGCCTGACTCTCGTCACAATCCTCTCTCTCCTGTCCTGCCTGACTCCCGTCCCAATTCTCTTTCTCCTCTCCTGCCTGACTCTCGTCCCAAGCCACTCTCTCGTATCCTGCTTAACTCTCGTCCCAAGCCTCTCTCTCCTGTCCAGCCTGACTCTAGTCCCAAGCCTCTCTCTCTTGTCCTGTGTCCCTCTCGTCCTATGCATCTTTCTCCTCTCCTGCCTGATTTTCGTCCTATGTATCTCTCTCGTGTCTTGCTTGACTCTCGTCCTAAGCCTCTTTCTCCTGTCTTACCTGACTCTCGTCCCCAGCCTGTCTCTCTCGTCCAGCCTCACTCTCGTCCTAATCCGCTCTCCTGTCATCCCTGACTCTCCCCCTAAACCTCTCTCTCACCTGTTCTACATATTCTCGTCTGAATCCACTCTCTCCTGTCTAGCTAGACTCTCGTCACAAACCTCTCTCTCTTCTGTCATGCCTGACTCTCGTCCCAAGCCTCTCTCTCCTGTCTTACCTAACTCTCGTCCCAAGACTCTCTCTCCTGTCCTGCGTAAATATCGTCCCAAGCCTCTCTCTCCTGTCCATCCTGACTCTAGTCCCAAGCCTCTCTCTCTTGTCCTGTCTCACTCTCGTCTTATGCATCTTTCTCCTCTCCTACCTGACTTTCGTACTATGCATCTACCTCGTGTCTTGCTTGACTGTCGTCCGAAGCCTCTTTCTCGTCTTACCTGACTCTCGCCCCCAGCCTGTCTCTCTCGTCCAGCCTCACTCTCGTCCTGGCTGACTCTCATTCCAAACCACTCTCTCACCTGTCATGCATATTCTCGATTGAATCCACTCTCTCCTGTCTAGCTTGACTCTCGTCCCAAGCCTCTCTCTCCTATCCATCCTGACTCTAGTCCCAAACCTCTCTCTCTTGTCCTGTCTCACTCTCGTCCTATGCATCTTTCTCCTCTTCTACCTGACTTTCGTCCTATGCATCTCCCTCGTGTCTTGCTTGACTCTCGTACCAAGCCTCTTTCTCGTCTTACCTGACTCTCGTCCCCAGCCTGTCTCTCTCGTCCAGCCTCACTCTCGTCCTAAGCCGCTCTCTCCTGTCCTGCCTGACTCTCAACCCAAAACTCTCTCTCACCTGTTCTACATATTCTCATCTGAATCCACTCTCTCCTGTCTAGCTTGACTCTCGTCCTATGCATCTTTCTCCTCTCCTACCTGACTTTCGTCCTATGCATCTCCCTCGTGTCTTGCTTGACTCTCGTCCCAAGCCTCTTTCTCGTCTTACCTGACTCTCGTCCCCAGCCTGTCTCTCTCGTCCAGCCTCACTCTCGTCCTAAGCCGCTCTCTCCTGTCCTACCTGACTCTCAACCCAAAACTCTCTCTCACCTGTTCTACATATTCTCATCTGAATCCACTCTCTCCTGTCTAGCTTGACTCTCGTCCCAAGACTCTCTCTCTTCCGTCCTGCCTGACTCTCGTCCCAATCCTCTCTCTCCTGTCATGCCTGACTCTTCTCCCAATCCTCTCTCTCCTGTCCTGCCTGACTATAGTCCCAAGCCACTCGCTCCTCTCCTGCCTAACTCTCGTCCCAATCCTCTCTCTCCTGTCCTGCCTGACTCCCGTCCCAATTCTCTTTCTCCTCTACTGCCTGACTCTCGTCACAAGCCACTCTCTCGTATCCTGCTTAACTCTCGTCCCAAGCCTCTCTCTCCTGTCCAGCCTGACTCTAGTCCAAAGCCTCTCTCTCTTGTCCTGTCTCACTCTCGTCCTATGCATCTTTCTCCTCTCCTGCCTGACTTTCGTCCTATGCATCTCCCTCGTGTCTTGCTTGACTCTCGTCCTAAGCCTCTTTCTCCTGTCTTACCTGACTCTCGTCCCCAGCCTGTCTCTCTCGTCCAGCCTCACTCTCGTCCTAAGCCGCTCTCCTGTCCTCCCTGACTCTCATCCTAAAACTATCTCTCACCTCTTCTACATATTCTCGTCTGAATCCACTCTCTCCTGTCTAGCTTGACTCTAGTCACAAGCCTCTCTCTCTTCTGTCATGCCTGACTCACGTCCCAAGCCTCTCTCTCCTGTCTTACCTAACTCTCATCCCGAGCCTCTCTCTCCTGTCCTGCGTAAATATCGTCCCAAGCCTCTTTCTCCTGTCCATCCTGACTCTAGTCCCAAGCCTCTCTCTCTTGTCCTGTCTCACTCTCGTCCTATGCATCTTTATCTTCTCCTACCTGACTTTCGACCTATGCATCTCCCTCGTGTCTTCCTTGACTCTCGTCCGAAGCCTCTTTCTCGTCTTACCTGACTCTCGCCCCCAGCCTGTTTCTCTCGTCCAGCCTCACTCTCGTCCTGGCTGACTCTCATTCCAAACCTCTCTCTCACCAGTCCTGCATATTCTCGTCTGAATCCACTCTCTCCTGTCTAGCTTGTCTCTCGTCCCAAGCCTCTCTCTCCTATCCATCCTGACTCTAGTCCCAAGCCTCTCTCTCTTGTCCTTTCTCACTCTCGTTCTATGCATCTTTCTCCTCTACTGCCTGACTTTCGTCCTATGCATATCCCTCGTGTCTTGCTTGACTCTCGTCCTAAGCCTCTTTCTCGTCTTACCTGACTCTCGTCCCCAGCCTGTCTCTCTCGTCCAGCCTCACTCTCGTCCTAAGCCGCTCTCGCCTGTCCTGCTTGACTCTCATCCCAAACATCTCTCTCACCTGTTCTACATATTCTCATCTGAATCCACTCTCTCCTGTCTAGCTTGACTCTCGTCCCAAGACTCTCTCTCTTCCGTCCTGCCTGACTCTCGTCCCAATCCTCTCTCTCCTGTCATGCCTGACTCTTCTCCCAATCCTCTCTCTCCTGTCCTGCCTGACTATAGTCCCAAGCCACTCGCTCCTCTCCTGCCTAACTCTCGTCACAATCCTCTCTCTCATATCCTGCCTGACTCCCGTCCCAATTCTCTTTCTCCTCTCCTCCGTGACTCTCGTCACAAGCCACTCTCTCGTATCCTGCTTAACTCTCGTCCCTAGCCTCTCTCTCCTGTCCAGCCTGACTCTAGTCCCAAGCCTCTCTCTCTTGTCCTGTCTCACTATCGTCCTATGCATCTTTTTCCTCTCCTACCTGACTTTCGTCCTATGCATCTCCCTCGTGTCTTGCTTAACTCTCGTCCTAAACCTCTTTCTCCAGTCTTACCTGACTCTCGTCCCCAGCCTGTCTCTCTCAACCAGACTCACTCTCGTCCTACGCCGCTCTCCTGTCCTGCCTGACTCTCATCCCAAACCTCTCTCTCACCTATTCTACATATTCTCGTCTGAATCCATTCTCTCCTGTCTAGCTTGACTCTCGTCCCAAGCCTCTCTTCTGTACTGCCTAAATCTCGTCCCAAGCCTCTATCTCCTGTCTTGCTAACTTTCGTCCCAAGCCTCTCTCTCATGTCCATCCTGACTCTAGTCCCAGGCCTCTCTCTCTTGTCCTGTCTCACTATCGTCTTATGCATCTTTCTCCTCTCCTACCTGACTTTCGTCCTAGCATCTCCCTTTTGTCTTGCTTGACTCTCGTCCTAAGCCTCTTTTTCGTCTTACCTGACTCTCCTCCCCAGCCTGTCTCTCTCGTCCAGCATCACTCTCGTCATAAGCCGCTCTCTCCTGTCCTGCCTGACTCTCATCCCAAAACTCTCTCTCAACTGTTCTACATAATCTCGTCTGAATCCACTCCCTCCTTTCTAGCTTGACTCTCGTCACAAGCCTCTCTCTCTTCCGTCCTGCCTGACTCTCGTCCCAATCTTCTCTCTCCTGTCCTGCCTGACTCTCGTCCAAGCCACTCGCTCCTCTACTGCCTGACTCGTCCCAATACTCTCTCTCCTGTCCTGCCTGACTCCCATCCCAATTCTCTTTCTCCTCTCATACCTGACTCTCGTCCCAAGCCACTCTCTCGTATCCTGCTTAACTCTCGTCCCAAACCTCTCTCTCCTGTCCATCCTGACTCTAGTCCGAAATCTCTCTCTCTTGTCCCGTCTCACTCTCGTCCTATGCATCTTTCTCCTCTCCTACCTGACTTTCGTCCTATGCATCTCCCTTGTGTCTTGCTTCACTCTCGTTCTGAGCCTTTTTCTCGTCTTACCTGACTCTCGTCCCAAGCCTGTCTCTCTCGTCCAGCCTCACTCTCGTCCAGGCTGACTCTCATCCCAAACATCTCTCTCACCTTTTCTACATATTCTCCTCTGAATCCACTCTCTCCTGTCTAGCTTCACTCTCGTCCCAAGCCTCTCTCTCTTCTGTCCTGCCTGACTCTCGTCCCAATCCTCTCTCTCCTGTCATGCCTGACTATCGTCCAAATCCTCTCTCTCCTGTCCTTCCTGACTCAAGTCCCAATCCACTCTCTCCTGTCCTGCCTGACTCTCGTCCAAGCCACTCGCTCCTCTACTGCCTGACTCGTCCCAATACTCTCTCTCCTGTCCTGCCTGACTCCCATCCCAATTCTCTTTCTCCTCTCATACCTGACTCTCGTCCCAAGCCACTCTCTCGTATCCTGCTTAACTCTCGTCCCAAACCTCTCTCTCCTGTCCATCCTGACTCTAGTCCTAAATCTCTCTCTCTTGTCCCGTCTCACTCTCGTCCTATGCATCTTTCTCCTCTCCTACCTGACTTTCGTCCTATGCATCTCCCTTGTGTCTTGCTTCACTCTCGTTCTGAGCCTTTTTCTCGTCTTACCTGACTCTCGTCCCAAGCCTGTCTCTCTCGTCCAGCCTCACTCTCGTCCAGGCTGACTCTCATCCCAAACATCTCTCTCACCTTTTCTACATATTCTCCTCTGAATCCACTCTCTCCTGTCTAGCTTCACTCTCGTCCCAAGCCTCTCTCTCTTCTGTCCTGCCTGACTCTCGTCCCAATCCTCTCTCTCCTGTCCTGCCTGACTCCGCCAATTCTCTTTCTCCTCTACTGTCTGACTCTCGTCCAGCCACTGTCGTTCCTCCTTAACTCTCGTCCAGCCACCCTCTCTGTAAGCCGACTCTAGTCCAAGCCTCTCTCTCTTGTCTGTCTCACTCTCGTCTTATGCATCTTTCTCCTTCCTACTGACTTTCGTCCTATGCATCTCCTGGTCTTCCTTGACTCTCGTCCGAAGCCTCTTTCTCGTCTTACCTGACTCTCGCCTCAGCCTGTCTCTCTCGTCCAGCTACTCTCATCCTGCGGACTTCATCCAACCTCTCTCTCACCTGTCTCATATTCTGTCGAATCCACTCTCTCCTGTCTAGCTTGACTCTCGTCCCAGCCTCTCTCTATCCATCCTGCTATTACTCTCTCCTTGTCTCTCTACCTGTCATGCTCCTCTCTCCCATCCTATTCTCCTTGTCTTGCTTGACTTCGTCCAAGCCCCTCGTCTCTGATCTACCAGCCTGCTCTCGTCCCCAATTAACGCTCTCTCTTCCTGCCTGTCTCTCCCAATTCTCTCATTTAATTTCTCTTAATACTCTCTCTGTCAGCTTGACTCTCGCCAGCCCTTCTCTTCTGCTGACTCTGTCCAATCTTTCCTGTTGACTCCGTCCATCCCTTGTCCTGCCGACTTCGTCCAACCCTCTTCTCTGCCTGCTCTCATCCCAGTCTCTCTCTCCTGCTGCCTGACTCCGTCCCAATCTCTTTTCCTTACTGCCTGTTCCGTCAAGCCCTCTCGTTCCTGCTTATCTTCGTCAAGCCTCTCTCTCCTGTCCACTGATTAGTCCAGCTCTCTTTTGTCCGTCTCCTCTCGTCCAGATCTTTCCTCTCCTGCTGACTTCGTCCTTTGCATCTCCCGTGTTTGCTTGAATCTCGTCCTAAGCCTCTTTCTCCTGTTTACCTGACTCTCGAACCCAGCCTGTCTCTTCGTCCAGCCTCACTCCGTCCTAGCGCTCTCTTCCTCCTGACGCTCATCCTAAACCTCTCTCTCACCTGTTCTGCATATTCTCGTCTGAATCCACTCTCTCCTGTCTACCTAGACTCTCGTCACAAGCCTCTCTCTCTTCTGTCATGCCTGACTCTCGTCCCAAGCCTCTCTCTCCTGTCTTACCTAACTCTCGTCCCAATCCTCTCTCTCCTGTCCTGCCTGACTCCCGTCCCAATTCTCTTTCTCCTCTCCTGCCTGAGTCTCGTCCCAAGCCACTCTCTCGTATCCTGCTTAACTGTCGTCCCAAACCTCTCTCTCCTGTCCAGCCTGACTCTAGTCCCAAGCCTGTCTCTCTTGTACTGTCTCACTCTCGTCTTATGCATCTTTCTCCTCTCCTACCTGACTTTCGTCCTATGCATCTCCCTCGTGTCTTCCTTGACTCTCGTCCGAAGCCTCTTTCTCGTCTTACCTGACTCTCGCCTCCAGCCTATCTCTCTCGTCCAGCCTCACTCTCGTCCTGGCGGACTTTCATTCCAAACCTCTCTCTCACCTGTCCTGCATATTCTCGTCTGAATCCACTCTCTCCTGTCTAGCTTGACTCTCGTTCCAAGCCTCTCTCTCCTATCCATCCTGACTCTATTCCCAAGGCTCTCTCTCTTGTCCTCTCTCACTCTCGTCCTATGCATCTTTCTCCTCTCCTACCTGACTTTCTTCCTATGCATCTCCCTCGTGTCTTTCTTGACTCTCGTCCCAAGCCTCTTTCTCGTCTTACCTGACTCTCGTCCCTAGCCTGTCTCTCTCGTCCACCCTCACTCTCGTCCTAAGCCGCTCTCTCCTGTCCTGCCTGACTCTCATCCCAAACCTCTCTCTCACCTGTTCTACATATTCTCATCTGAATCCACTCTCTCCTGTCTAGCTTGACTCTCGTCCCAAGCCTCTCTCTCTTCTGTCATGCCTGACTCTCGTCCCAATCCTCTCTTTCCTGTCTTGCCTAACTCTCGTCCCAATCCTCTCTCTCCTGTCCTCCCTGACTCTCGTCCCAAGCCACTCGCTCCTCTCCTGCCTGTCTCTCGTCCTAATCCTCTCTCTCCTGTCCTGCCTGACTCCCGTCCCAATTCTCTTTCTCCTCTCCTGCCTGAGTCTCGTCCCAAGCCACTCTCTCGTATCCTGATTAACTCTCGTCCCAAACCTCTCTCTCCTGTCCAGCCTGACTCTAGTCCCAAGCCTCTCTCTCTTGTCCTGTCTCCCTCTCGTCCTATGCATCTTTGTCCTCTCCTGCCTGACTTTCGTCCTATGCATCTCCCTCGTGTCTTGCTTGACTCTCGTCCTAAGCCTCTTTCTCCTGTCTTACCTAACTCTCGAACCCAGCCTGTCTCTCTCGTCCAGCCTCACTCTCGTCCTAAGCCGCTCTCCTGTCCTCCCTGACTCTCATCCTAAACCTCTCTCTCACCTGTTCTACATATTCTCGTCTGAATCCACTCTCTCCTGTCTAGCTAGACTCTCGTCACAAGCCTCTCTCTCTTCTGTCATGCCTGACTCTCGTCCCAAGCCTCTCTCTCCTGTCTTACCTAACTCTCGTCCCAAGCCTCTCTCTCCTGTTCTGCGTAAATATCGTCCCAAGCCTCTCTCTCCTGTCCATCCTGACTCTAGTCCCAAGCCTCTCTCTCTTGTCCTATCTCACTCTCGTCTTATGCATCTTTCTCCTCTCCTACCTGACTTTCGTCCTATGCATCTCCCTCGTGTCTTCCTTGACTCTCGTCCGAAGCCTCTTTCTCGTCTTACCTGACTCTCGCCTCCAGCCTATCTCTCTCGTCCAGCCTCACTCTCGTCCTGGCGGACTTTCATTCCAAACCTCTCTCTCACCTGTCCTGCATATTCTCGTCTGAATCCACTCTCTCCTGTCTAGCTTGACTCTCGTCCCAAGCCTCTCTCTCCTATCCATCCTGACTCTAGTCCCAAGCCTCTCTCTCTTGTCCTGTCTCACTCTCGTCCTATGCATCTTTCTCCTCTTCTACCTAACTTTCGTCCTATGCATCTCCCTCGTGTCTTGCTTGACTCTCGTCCGAAGCCTCTTTCTCGTCTTACCTGACTCTCGTCACCAGCCTGTCCCTCTCGTCCAGCCTCACTCTCGTCCTAAGCCGCTCTCTCCTGTCCTGCCTGACTCTCATCCCAAAACTCTCTCTCACCTGTTCTACATATTCTCATCTGAATCCACTCTCTCCTGTCTAGCTTGACTATCGTCCCAAGCCTCTCTCTCTTCTGTCATGCCTGACTCTCGTCCCAATCCTCTCTCTCCTGTCGTGCCTAACTCTCGTCCCAATTCTCTCTCTCCTCTCCCGCCTGGCTCTCGTCCCAAACCACTCGCTCCTCTCCTGCCTGACTCTCGTCCCAATCCTCTCTCTCCTGTCCTGCCTGACTCCCGTCCCAATTCTCTTTCTCCTCTCCTACCTGAGTCTCGTCCCAAGCCACTCTCTCGTATCCTGATTAACTCTCGTCCCAAACCTCTCTCTCCTATCCAGCCTGACTCTAGTCCCAAGCCTCTATCTCTTGTCCTGTCTCCCTCTCGTCCTATGCATCTTTCTCCTCTCCTGCCTGACTTTCGTCCTATGCATCTCCCTCGTGTCTTGCTTGACTCTCGTCCTAAGCCTCTTTCTCCTGTCTTACCTGACTCTCGTCCCCAGCCTGTCTCTCACGTCCAGCCTCACTCTCGTCCTAAGCCGCTCTCCTGTCCTCCCTGACTCTCATCCTAAACCTCTCTCTCACCTGTTCTACATATTCTCGTCTGAATCCACTCTCTCCAGTCTAGCTAGACTCTCGTCATAAGCCTCTCTCTCTTCTGTCATCCCTGATTCTCGTCCCATTCCTCTCTGTCCTGTCTTACCTAACTCTCGTCCCAAGCCTATCTCTCCTGTCCTGCGTAAATATCTATACAAGCCTCTTTCTCCTTTCGATCCTGACTCTAGTCCCAAGCCTCTCTCTCTTGTCCTGTCTCACTCTCGTCTTATGCATCTTTCTCCTCTCCTACCTGACTTTCGTCCTATGCATCTCCCTCGTGTCTTGCTTGACTCTCGTCCGAAGCCTCTTTCTCGTCTTACCTGACTCTCGCCCCCAGCCTGTCTCTCTCGTCCACCCTCACTCTCGTCCTGGCTGACTTTCATTCCAAAACTCTCTCTCACCTGTCCTGCATATTCTCGTCTGAATCCACTCTCTCCTGTCTAGCTTGACTCTCGTACCAAGCCTCTCTCTCCTATCAATCCTGACTCTAGTCCCAAGCCTCTATCTCTTGTCCTGTCTCACTCTCGTCCTATGCATCTTTCTCCTCTCCTACCTGACTTTCGTCCTATGCATCTCCCTCGTGTCTTGCTTGACTCTCGTCCTAAGCCTCTTTCTCCTGTCTTACCTGACTCTCGTCCCCAGCCTGTCTCTCACGTCCAGCCTCGCTCTCGTCCTAAACCGCTCTCCTGTCCTCCCTGACTCTCATCCTAAACCTCTCTCTCACCTGTTCTACATATTCTCGTCTGAATCCACTCTCTCCTGTCTAGCTAGACTCTCGTCATAAGCCTCTCTCTCTTCTGTCATCCCTGACTCTCCTCCCAATCCTCTCTCTCCTGTCTTACCTAACTCTCGTCCCAAGCCTATCTCTCCTGTCCTGCGTAAATATCGTCCCAAGCCTCTTTCTCCTGTCGATCCTGACTCTAGTCCCAAGCCTCTCTCTCTTGTCCTGTCTCACTCTCGTCTTATGCATCTTTCTCCTCTCCTACCTGACTTTCGTCCTATGCATCTCCCTCGTGTCTTGCTTGACTCTCGTCCGAAGCCTCTTTCTCGTCTTACCTGACTCTCGCCCCCAGCCTGTCTCTCTCGTCCACCCTCACTCTCGTCCTGGCTGACTTTCATTCCAAAACTCTCTCTCACCTGTCCTGCATATTCTCGTCTGAATCCACTCTCTCCTGTCTAGCTTGACTCTCGTACCAAGCCTCTCTCTCCTATCAATCCTGACTCTAGTCCCAAGCCTCTCTCTCTTGTCCTGTCTCACTCTCGTCCTATGCATCTTTCTCCTCTCCTACCTGACTTTCGTCCTATGCATCTCCCTCGTGTCTTGCTTGACTCTCGTCCGAAGCCTCTTTCTCGTCTTACCTGACTCTCGTCCCCAGCCTGTCTCTCTCGTCCAGCCTCACTCTCGTCCTGGCTGACTTTCATTCCAAACCTCTCTCTCATCTGTCCTGCATATTCTCGTCTGAATCCATTCTCTCCTGTCTAGCTTGACTCTCGTCCCAAGCCTCTCTCTCCTATCCATCCTGACTCTAGTCCCAAGCCTCTCTCTCTTGTCCACTCTCACTCTCGTCCTATGCATCTTTATCCTCTCCTACCTGACTATCGTCCTATGCATCTCCCTCGTGTCTTTCTTGACTCTCGTCCCAAGCCTCTTTCTCGTCTTACCTGACTCTCGTCCCCAGCCTGTCTCTCTCGTCCAGCCTCACTCTCGTCCTAAGCCGCTCTCTCCTGTCCTGCCTGACTCTCATCCCAAAACTCTCTCTCACCTGTTCTACATATTCTCGTCTGAATCCACTCTCTCCTGTCTAGCTTGACTCTCGTCCCAAGACTCTCTCTCATCCGTCCTGCCTGACTCTCGTCCCAATCCTCTCTCACCTGTCATGCCTGACTCTTGTCCCAATCCTCTCTCTCCTGTCCTGCCTGACTCTAGTCCCAAGCCACTCGCTCCTCCCCTGCCTAACTCTCGTCCCAATCCTCTCTCTCCTATCCTGCCTGACTCCCGTCCCAATTCTCTTTCTCCTCTACTGCCTGACTCTCGTCACAAGCCACTCTCTCGTATCCTGCTTAACTCTCGCCCCAAGCCTCTCTCTCCTGTCCAGCCTGACTCTAGTCCCAAGCCTCTCTTTCTTGTCCTGTCTCACTCTCGTCCTATGCATCTTTGTCCTCTCCTGCCTGACTTTCGTCCTATGCATCTCCCACGTGTCTTCCTTGACTCTCGTCCTAAGCCTCTTTCTCCTGTCTTACCTGACTCTCGTCCCCAGCCTGTCTCTCTCGTCCAGCTTCACTCTCGTCCTTAGCCGCTCTCCTGTCCTGCCTGACTCTCATCCCAAACCTCTCTCTCACCTATTCTGCATATTCTCGTCTGAATCCACTCTCTCCTGTCTAGCTTGACTCTCGTGCCAAGCCTCTCTCTCCTATCCATCCTGACTCTAGTCCCAAGCCTCTCTCTCTTGTCCTGTCTCACTCTCGTCCTATGCATCTTTCTCCTATCCTACCTGACTTTCGTCCTATGCATCTCCCTCGTGTCTTGCTTGACTCTCGTCCCAAGCCTCTTTCTCGTCTTACCTGACTCTCGTCCCCAGCCTTTCTCTCTCGTCCAGCCTCACTCTCGTCCCAAGCCTCTCTCTCCTGTCCTGCCTAACTCTCGTCCCAAGCCTCTTTCTCATGTCCATCCTGACTCTAGTCCCAAGCCTCTCTCTCTTGTCCTGTCTCACTCTCGTCCTATGCATCTTTATCCTCTCATACCTAACTTTCGTCCTATGCATCTCCCTCGTGTCTTGCTTGCCTCTCGTCCTAAGCCTCTTTTTCGTCTTCCCTGACTCTCGTCCCCAGCTTGTCTCTCTCGTCCAGCCTCACTCTCGTCGTAAGCCGCTCTCTCCTGTCCTGTCTGACTCTCATCCCAAAACTCTCTCTCAACTGTTCTACATATTCTCGTCTGAATCCACTCCCTCCTGTCTAGCTTGACCCTCGTCACAAGCCTCTCTCTCTTCCGTCCTGCCTGATTCTCGTCCCAATCTTCTCTCTCCTGTCATGCCTTACTCTCGTCCCAATCCTCTCTCTCCTGTCCTACCTGACTCTCGTCCCAAGCCACTCGCTCCTCTCCTGCCTGACTCTCGTCCCAATACTCTCTCTCCTGTCCTGCCTGACTCCCTTCCCAATTCTCTTTCTCCTCTCCTGCCTGACTCTCGTCCCAAGCCACTCTCTCGTATCCTGCTTAACTCTCGTCCCAAGCTTCTCTCTCCTGTCCAGCCTGACTCTACTCCCAAGCCTCTCTCTCTTGTCCTGTCTCATTCTCGTCCTATGCATCTTTTTCCTCTCCTGCCTGACTTTCGTCCTATGCATCTCCCTCGTGTCTTGCTTGACTCTCGTCCTAAGCCCCTTTCTCCTATCTTACCTGACTCTCGTCCCCAGCCTGTCTCTCTCGCCCAGTCTCACTCTCGTCATAAGCTGCTCTCCTGTCCTGCCTGACTCTCATCCCAAACCTCTCTCTCACCTGTTCTACATATTCTCGTCTGAATCCACTCTCTCCTGTCTATCTTGACTCTCGTCCCAAGCATTTCTCTCTTCTGTCCTGAATGACTCTCGTCCCAAACCTCTCTCCCCTGTCTTGCCTAACTCTCGTCCCAAGCCTCTCTCTCCTGTCCTGCCTAACTCTCGTCCCAAGCCTCTTTCTCATTTCCATCCTGACTCTAGTCCAAAGCCTCTCTCTCTCTTGTCCTGTCTCACTCTCGTCCTATGCATCTTTCTCCTCTCCTACCTGACTTTCGTCCTATGCATCTTCCTCGTGTCTTTCTTGACTCTCGTCCTAAGCCTCTTTCTCGTCTTACCTGACTCTCGTCCCCAGCCTGTCTCTCTCATCCAGCCTCACTCGCGTCCTAAGCCGCTCTCTCCTGTCCTGACTGACTTTCATCCCAAAACTCTCTCTCACCTGTTCTACATATTCTCGTCTGAATCCACTCCCTCCTATCTAGCTTGACTCTCGTCCCAAGCCTCTCTCTCTTCCGTCCTGCCTGACTCTCGTCCCAATCTTTTCTCTAATGTCATGCCTGACTCTCGTCCAAATCCTCTCTCTCCTGTCCTGCCTGACTCTCGTCCCAAGCCACTCGCTCCTCTCCTGCCTGACTCTCGACCCAATCCTCTCTCTCCTGTCCTGCCTGACTCCCGTCCCAATTCTCTTTCTCCTCTCCTGCCTGACTCTCCTCCAAAGCCACTCTCTCGTATCCTGCTTAACTCTCGTCCCAAGCCTCTCTCTCCTGTCCATCCTGACTCTAGTCCGAAGCCTCTCTATCTTGTCCCGGTCTCACTCTCGTCCTATGCATCTTTCTCCTCTCCTACCTGACTTTCGTCCTATGCATCTCCCTCGTGTCTTGCTTCACTCTCGTCCTGAGCCTCTTTCTCGTCTTACCTGACTCTCGTCCCCAGCCTGTCTCTCTAGTCCAGCCTCACTCTCGTCATGGCTGACTCTCATCCCAAACCTCTCTCTCGCCTGTTCTACATATTCGCCTCTGAATCCACTCTCTCCTGTCTAGCTTGACTCTCGTCCAAAACCTCTCTCTCTTCCGTCCTGCCTGACTCTCGTCCCAATCCTCTCTCTCCTGTCCTTCCTGACTCAAGTCCCAATCCACTCTCTCCTGTCCTGCCTGACTCTCGTCCCAATCCTCTCTCTCCTGTCCTGCCTGATTCTCGTCCTAATTCTCTTTCTCCTCTCCTGCCTGACTTTCGTCCCAAGCCACTCGCTCCTCTCCTGCCTGACTCTCGACCCAATCCTCTCTCTCCTGTCCTGCCTGACTCCCATCCCAATTCTCTTTCTCCTCTCCTGCCTGACTCTCGTCCCAAGCAACTCTCTCGTATCCTGCTTAACTCTCGTCCCAGGCCTCTCTCTCCTGTCCAGCCTGACTCTAGTCCCAAGCCTCTCTCTCTTGTCCTGTCTCATTTTCGTCCTTTGCACCTTTCTCCTCTCCTGCCTGACTGTCGTCCTATGCATCTCCCTCGTGTCTTGCTTCACTCTCGTGCTAAGCCTCTTTCTCCTGTCTTACCTGACTCTCGTCCCCAGCCTGTCTATCTCGTCCAGCCTCACTCTCTCACTGCTCTCCTGTCCTGCCTGACTCTCATACCAAGCCTCTCTCTCACCAGTTCTAAATATTCTCGTCTCAATCCACTCTCTCATGTCTAGCTTGACTCTCGTCCCAAGCCTCTCTCTCCTGTCTTGCCTAACTCTCGTCCCAAGCCTCTCTCTCCTGTCCTGCCTAACTCTCGTCCCAATCCTCTCTCTCCTGTCCATCCTGACTCTAGTTTCAAGCCTCTCTCTCTTGTCCTCTCTCACTCTCGTCCTATGCATCTTTCTCCTCTCCTACCTGACTTTTGTCCTATGCATCTCCCTCGTGTCTTGCTTGACTCTCGTCCTGTCCCTCTTTCTCGTCTTACCTGACTCTCGTCCCCAGCCTGTCTCTCTCCTCCAGCCTCACTCTCGCCCTGGCTGTCTCATCCCAAACCTCTCTCTAACCTGCTCCACATATTCTCGTCTGAATCCACTCTCTCCTGTCTACCTTGACTCTCGTCCCAAGCCTCTCTCTCTTCCGTCCTGCCTGACTCTCGTCCCAATCCTCTCTCTCCTGTCATGCCTGACTCTCGTCCCAATCCTCTCTCTCCTGTTCTGCCTGACTCTCGTCCCAATCCACTCTCTCCTGTCCTGCCTGATTCTCGTCTCAATACTCTCTCCTGTCCTGCCTGACTCTCGTCCCAATTCTCTTCCTCCTTTCTTGCCTGACTCTCGTCCCAAGCCACTCGCTCCTCTCCTGCCTGACTCTCGACCCAATCCTCTCTCTCCTGTCCTGCCTGACTCCCGTCCCAATTCTCTTTCTCCTCTCCTGCCTGACTCTCCTCCAAAGCCACTCTCTCGTATCCTGCTTAACTCTCGTCCCAAGCCTCTCTCTCCTGTCCATCCTGACTCTAGTCCGAAGCCTCTCTATCTTGTCCGGTCTCACTCTCGTCCTATGCATCTTTCTCCTCTCCTACCTGACTTTCGTCCTATGCATCTCCCTCGTGTCTTGCTTCACTCTCGTCCTGAGCCTCTTTCTCGTCTTACCTGACTCTCGTCCCCAGCCTGTCTATCTCGTCCAGCCTCACTCTCTCACTGCTCTCCTGTCCTGCCTGACTCTCATCCCAAACCTCTCTCTCACCTGTTCTACATATTCTCGTCTCAATCCACTCTCTCATGTCTAGCTTGACTCTCGTCCCAAGCCTCTCTCTCCTGTCTTGCCTAACTCTCGTCCCAAGACTCTCTCTCCTGTCCTGCCTAACTCTCGTCCCAAGCCTCTCTCTCATGTCCATCCTGACTCTAGTCCCAAGCCTCTTTCTCTTGTCCCGTCTCACTCTCGTCCTATGCATCTTTCTAGTCTCCTACCTTACTTTCGTCCTATGCATCTCCCTCGTGTCTTGCTTGACTCTCGTCGTGAGCCTCTTTCTAGTCTTACCTGACTCTCGTCCCAAGCCTGTCTCTCTCGTCCGGCCTCACTCGTCCTGGCTGACTCTCATCCCAAACCTCTCTCTCACCTGTTCTACATATTCTCATCTGAATCCACTCTCTCCTGTCTAGCTTGACTCTCGTCCCAATCCTCTCTCTCTTCCGTCCTGCCTGACTCTCGTCCCAATCCTCTCTCTCCTGTCATGCCTGACTCTCGTCCCAATCCTCTCTTTCCTGTCCTTCCTAACTCTCGTCCCAAGCCACTCGCTCCTCCCCTGCCTGACTCAAGTCCCAATCCTCTCTCTCCTGTCCTGCCTGACTCTCGTCCCATTTCTCTTTCTCCTCTCCTGCCTGATTCTCGTCCCAAGCCACTCTCTCGTATCCTGCTTAACTCTCGTCACAAGCCTCTCTCTCCTGTCCAGCCTGACTCTAGTCCCAAGACTCTCTCTCTTGTCCTGTCTCATTCTCCTCTCCTGCCTGACTTTCGTCCAATGCATCTCCCTCGTGTCTTGCTTGACTCTCGTCCTAAGCCTCTTTCTCCTGTCTCACCTGACTCTCGTTCCGAGCCTGTCTATCTCGTCCAGCCTCACTCTCTCACTGCTCTCCTGTCCTTCCTGACTCTCATTCCAAACCTCTCTCTCACCTGTTCTACATATTCTCGTCTCAATCCACTCTAGCTTGACTCTCGTCCCAAGCCTTTCTCTCCTGTCTTGCCTAACTCTCGTCAAAAGCATCTCTCTCCTGTCCTGCCTAACTCTCGTCCCAAGCCTCTCTCTCCTGTCCATCCTGACTCTAGTTCCAAGCCTCTCTCTCTTGTCCACTCTCACTCTCGTCCTATGCATCTTTCTCCTCTACTACCTGACTTTCGTACTATGCATCTTCCTCGTGTCTTGCTTGACTCTCGTCCAAGCCTCTTTCTCGTCTTACCTGACTCTCGTCCCCAGCCTGTCTCTCTCGTCCAGCCTCACTCTTGTCCTAAGCCGCTCTCTCCTGTCCTGCCTGACTCTCATCCCAAAACTCTCTCTCACCTGTTCTACATATTCTCATCTGAATCCACTCTCTCCTGTCTAGCTTGACTCTCGTCCCAAGCCTCTCTCTCTTCTGTCATGCCTGACTCTCGTCCCAATCCTCTATCTCCTGTCATGCCTGACTCTCGTCCCAATTCTCTCTCTCCTGTCCTGCCTGACTCTCGTCCCAAGCCACTCGCTCCTCTCCTGCCTAACTCTCATCCCAATCCTCTCTCTCCAGTCCTGCCTGACTCTCGTCCCAATTCTCTATCTCCTCTCCTCCCTGACTCTCGTCCCAAGCCACTATAGGGTATCCTGCTTAACTCTCGTCCCATGACTCTCTCTCCTGTCCAGACTGACTCTAGTCCCAAGCCTCTCTCTCTTGTCCTGTCTCACTCTCGTCCTATGCATCTTTCTCCTCTCCTCCCTGACTTTCGTCCTATGCATCTCCCTCGTGTCTTGCTGGACTCTCGTCCTAAGCCTCTTTCTCCTGTCTTACCTGACTCTCGTCCCCAGCCTGTCTCTCTCGTCAAGCCTCACTCTCGTCCTAAGCCGCTCTCCTGTCCTCCCTGACTCTCATCCTAAAAATGTCTCTCACCTGTTCTACATATTCTCGTCTGAATTCACTCTCTGATGTCTAGCTTGACTCTCGTCCCAAGCCTCTCTCTCCTGTCTTATATAACTCTCGTCCCAAGCCTCTCTCTCCTGTCCTTTCTAACTCTCGTCCCAAGCCTCTCTCTCCTGTCCAACCTGACTCTAGTCCCAAGCCTCTCTCTCTTGTCCTATCTCACTCGCATCCTATGCATCTTTCTCCTCTCCTACCTGACTTTCGTCCTATGCATCTCCCTCTCTCGTCCCCAGAATGTCTCTCTCTTCTAGCCTCACTCTCATCCTAAGCCGCTCTACTGTCCTGCCTGACTCTCATCCTAAATCTCTCTCTCATCTGTTCTACTAATTCTCGTCTGAATCCACTCTCTCATGTTTAGCTTGACTCTCGTCCCAAGCCTCTCTCTCTTCTCTCATGCCTGACTCTCGTCCCAAGCCTCTCTGTCCTGTCTTGCCTATCTCTCGTCCCAAGCCTCTCTCTCCTGTCCTGCCTAACTCTCGTCCCAAGCCTCTCTCTCTTGTCCATCCTGACTCTAGTCCCAAGCCTCTCTCTCTTGTCCCGGGTCACTCTCATCCTATGCATCTTTCTCCTCTCCTACCTGACTTTCGTCCTATGCATCTCCCTCGTGTATTGCTTGACTCTCGTCCTGAGCCTCTTTCTCGTCTTACCTGACTCTCGTCCCCAGAATGTCTCTCTCGTCCAGCCTCACTCTCGCCCTGGCTGACTCTCATCCCAAACCTCTCTCTCACCTGCTCTACATATTCTCGTCTGAATCCACTCTCTCCTGTCTAGCTTGGCTCTCGTCCCAAGCCTCTCTCTCTTCCGTCCTGCCTGACTCTCGTCCCAATCCTCTTTCTCCTGTCATACCTGATTCTCGTCCCAATCCTCTCTCTCCTGTCCTGCCTGACTCTCGTCCCAAGCCACTCGCTCCTCTCCTGCCTGACTCTCGTCCCAATCGTCTCTCTCCTGTCCTGCCTGACTCCCGTCCCAATTCTCTTTCTCCTCTCCTGCCTGACTCTCGTCCTAAGCCAATCTCTCGTATCCTGCTTAACTCTCGTCCCAAGCCTATCTCTCCTGTCCAGCCTGACTCTAGTGACAAGCCTCTCTCTCTTGTCCTGTCTCATTCTCGTCCTATGCATATTTCTCCTCTCCTGAATGACTTTCGTCCTATGCATCTCCCTCGTTTCTTGCTTGAATCTAGTCCTAAGCCTCTTTCTCCTGTCTTACCTGACTCTCGTCCTCAGCCTGTCTATCTCGTCCAGCCTCACTCTCGCCCTAAGGTTCTCTCCTGTCCTGCCTGACTCTCATCCCAAACCTCTCTCTCACCTGTTCTACATATTCTCAACTAAATCCACTCTCTCCTGTCTAGCTTGACTCTCGTCCCAAGCCTTTCTCTCTTCTGTCCTCACTGACTTTCGTCCCAAGCCTCTCTCTCCTGTCCATCCTGACTCTTGTCCCAAGCCTCTATCTCTTGTCCTGTCTCACTCTCGTCCTATGTATCTTTCTCGTCTCCTACCTGATTTTCGTCCTATTCATCTCCCTCGTGTCTTGCTTGACTCTCGTCCTAAGCCTCCTTCTCCTGTCTTACCTGACTCTCCTCCCCAGCCTGTCTCTCTCGTCCAGCCTCACTCTCGTCCTAAGTCGCTCTCCTCTCCTGCCTGACTCTCATCCTAAACCTCTCTCTCACCTGTTCTACATATTCTCGTCTGAATCCACTCTCTCCTGTCTAGCTTGACTCGTCCCAAACCTCTCTCTCTTCTGTCCTACCTGTCTCTCGTCCCAAGCCTCTCTCTCCTGTCTTGCCTATCTCTCGTCCCAAGCCTCTCTCTCCTGTCCATCCTGACTCTAGTCCCAAGGCTCTCTCTCTTGTCCTGTCTCACTCTCGTCATATGCATCTTTCTCCTCTCCTACCTGACTTTCGTCCTGCCTTCTGTCTTGCTTGACTCTCGTCCTAAGCCTCTTTCTCGTCTTACCTGCTTCTCGTCTCCAGCCTGTCTCTCGTCCAGCCTCACTCTCGTCCAATCTGACTCTCATCCCAGACCTCTCTCACCTGTTCTACATATTCTCGTCTGAATCCACTCTCTCCTGTCTAGCTTGACTCTCGTCCCAAGCCTCTCTCTCTTCCGTCCTGCATGACTCTCGTCCCAATCCTCTCCTGTCATGCCTGACCCTCGTCCCAATTCTCTCTCTCCTGTCCTGCCTGACTCTCGTCGTAAGCCACTCGCTACTCTACTGCCTGACTCTCATCCCAATCCTCTCTCTCCTGTCCTGCCTGACGCTCGTCCCAATTCTCTATCTCCTCTCCTGCCTGACTCTCGTCCTGAGCCACTATAGCGTATCCTGCTTAACTCTCGATCTATGACTCTCTCTCCTGTCCATCCTGACTCTAGTCCCAAGCCTCTCTCTCTTGTTCTGTCTCAGTCTCGTCCTATGCATCTTTCTCCTCTCCTGCCAGACTTTCGTCCTATGCATCTCCCGCGTGTCTTGCTTGACTCTCATCCTAAGCCTCTTTCTCCTGTCTTACTTGACTCTCGTCCCCAGCCTGTCTCTCTTGTCCAGCCTCGCTCTCCTCTCCTGCCTGACTCTCACCCTAGACCTCTCTCTCACCTGTTCTACATATTCTCATCTGAATCCACTCTCTCCTGTCTAGCTCGCTCTCGTCCCAAGCCTCTCTCTCTTCCGTCCTGCCTGAATCTCGTCCCAATTCTCTCTCTCCTGTCCTGCCTGACTCTCGTCCCAAGCCACTCGCTCCTCTCCTGCCTGACTATCATCCCAATCCTCTCTCTCCTGTCCTGCCTGACTCTCGTCCCAATTCTCTATCTCCTCTCCTGCCTAACTCTCGTCCCAAGCCACTATAGCGTATTCTGCTTAACTCTCGTCCAATGACTCTCTCTCCTGTCCAGCCTCTCTCTCTTGTCCTGTCTCACTCTCGTCCTATGCATCTTTCTCCTCTCCTCCCTGACTTTCGTCCTATGCATCTCCCTCGTGTCTTGCTTGACTCTCGTCCTAAGCCTCTTTTTCCTGTCTTACCTGACTCTTGTCCACAGCCTGTCTCTCTCGTCAAGCCTCACTCTCGTCCTAAGCCGCTCTCCTGTCCTGCCTGACTCTCATCCTAAAAATGTCTCTCACCTGGTCTACATATTCTCGTCTGAATTCACTCTCTGATGTCTAGCTTGACTCTCGTCCCAAGACTCTCTCTCTTCTGTCATGCCTGACTCTCGTCCCAAGCCTCTCTCTCCTGTCTTACCTAACTCTCGTCCCAAGCCTCTCTCTCCTGTCCTTTCTAACTCACGTCCCAAGCCTCTCTCTCCTGTCCAACCTGACTCTAGTACCAAGCCTCTCTCTCTTGTCCTATCTCACTCGTGTCCTATGCATCTTTCTCCTCTCCTACCTGACTTTCGTCCTATGCATCTCCCTCGTGTCTTACTTGACTCTCGTCCTAAGCCTCTTTCTCCTGTCTTACCTGACTCTCGTCCCCAGAATGTCTCTCTCGTCTAGCCTCACTCTCGTCCTAAGCCGCTCTACTGTCCTGCGTGACTCTCATCCTAAACCTCTCTCTCACCTGTTCTACATATTCTCGTCTGAATCCACTCTCCCATGTTTAGCTTGACTCTCGTCCCAAGCCTCTCTCTCTTCTGTCATTCCTGACTCTCGTCCCAAGCCTCTCTCTCCTGTCTTACCTGACTCTTGTCCCCAGCCTGTCTCTCCTGTCCTGCCTAACTCTCGTCCCAAGCCTCTCTCTCCTGTCCATCCTGACTCTAGTCCCAAGCCTTTCTCTCTTGTCCCGTCTCACTCTCGTCCTATGCATCTTTCTCCTCTCCTACCTGAATTTCGTCCTATGCATCTCCCTCGTGTATTGCTTGACTCTCGTCCTGAGCCTCTTTCTCGTCTTACCTGACTCTCGTCCCCAGAATGTCTCTCTCGTCCAGCCTCACTCTCGCCCTGGCTGACTCTCATCCCAAACCTCTCTCTCACCTGCTCTACATATTCTCGTCTGAATCCACTCTCTCCTGTCTAGCTTGGCTCTCGTCCCAAGCCTCTCTCTCTTCCGTCCTGCCTAACTCTCGTCCCAATCCTCTTTCTCCTGTCATACCTGATTCTCGTCCCAATCCTCTCTCTCCTGTCCTGCCTGACTCTCGTCCCAAGCCACTCGCTCCTCTCCTGCCTGACTCTCGTCCCAATCGTCTCTCTCCTGTCCTGCCTGACTCCCGTCCCAATTCTCTTTCTCCTCTCCTGCCTGACTCTCGTCCCAAGCCACTCTCTCGTATCATGCTTTATTCTCGTCCCAAGCCTATCTCTCTTGTCCAGCCTGACTCTAGTCCCAAGCCTCTCTCTCTTGTCCTGTCTCATTCTCGTCCTATGCATATTTCTCCTCTCCTGCCTGACTTTCGTCCTATGCATCTCCCTCGTTTCTTGCTTGAATCAAGTCCTAAGCCTCTTTCTCCTGTCTTACCTGACTCTCTTACCCAGCCTGTCTATCTCGTCCAGCCTCACTCTCGCCCTAAGCTTCTCTCCTGTCCTGCCTGACTCTCATCCCAAACCTCTCTCTCAACTGTTCTACATATTCTCAACTAAATCTACTCTCTCCTGTCTAGCTTCACTCTCGTCCCAAGCTTTTCTCTCTTCTGTCCTCACTGACTTTCGTCCTAAGCCTCTCTCTCCTGTCCATAGTGACTCTAGTCCCAAGCCTCTCTCTCTTGTCCTGTCTCACTCTCGTCCTATGCATCTTTCTCGTCTCCTACCTGATTTTCGTCCTATTCATCTCCATTGTGTCTTGCTTGACTCTCGTCCTAAGCCTCCTTCTCCTGTCTTACCTGACTCTCGTCCCCAGCCTGTCTCTCTCGTCCAGCCTCACTCTCGTCCTAAGTCGCTCTCCTCTCCTGCCTGACTCTCATCCTAAACCTCTCCTCACCTGTTCTACATATTCTCGTCTGAATCCACTCTCTCCTGTCTAGCTTGACTCGTACCAAACCTCACTCTCTTCTGTCCTACCTCTCTCTCGTCCCAAGCCTCTCTCTCCAGTCTTGCCTATCTCTCGTCCCAAGCCTCTCTCTCCTGTCCTCCCTAACTCTCGTCCCAAGCCTCTCTCTCCTGTCCATCCTGACTCTAGTCCCAAGGCTCTCTCTCTTGTCCTGTCTCACTCTCATCCTATGCATCTTTCTCCTCTCCTAACTGACTTTCGTCCTGCCTTCTGTCTTGCTTGACTCTCGTCCTAAGCCTCTTTCTCGTCTTACCTGCCTCTCGTCTCCAGCCTGTCTCTCGTCCAGCCTCACTCTCGTCCAGTCTGACTCTCATCCCAGACCTCTCTCACCTGTTCTACATATTCTCGTCTGAATCCACTCTCTCCTGTCTAGCTTGACTCTCGTCCCAAGCCTCTCTCTCTTCCGTCCTGCATGACTCTCGTCCCAATCCTCTCCTGTCATGCCTGACTCTCGTCCCAATTCTCTCTCTCCTGTCCTGCCTGACTCTCGTCGTAAGCCATTCGCTCCTCTCCTGCCTGACTCTCATCCCAATCCTCTCTCTCCTGTCCTGCCTGACGCTCGTCCCAATTCTCTATCTCCTCTCCTGCCTGACTCTCGTCCCGAGCCACTATAGCGAATCCTGCTTAACTCTCGTACCATGACTCTCTCTCCTGTCCATCCTGACTCTTGTCCCAAGCCTCTCTCTCTTGTCCTGTCTCACTCTCGTCCTATGCATCTTTCTCCTCTCCTGCCTGACTTTCGTCCTATGCATCTCCCTCGTGTCTTGCTTGACTCTCGTCCTAAGCCTCTTTCTCCTCTCTTACTTAACTCTCGTGCCCAGCCTGTCTCTCTCGTCCAGCCTCGCTCTCCTCTCCTGCCTGACTCTCATCCTAAACCTCTTTCTCACCTGTTCTACATATTCTCGTCTGAATCCACTCTCTCCTGTCTAGCTCGACTCTCGTCCCAAGCCTCTCTCTCTTCAGTCCTGCCTGAATCTCGTCCCAATCCTCTATCTCCTGTCATGCCTGACTCTCGTCCCAATTCTCTCTCTCCTGTCCTGCCTGACTCTCGTCCCAAGCCACTCGCTCCTCTCCCGCCTGACTCTCATCCCAATCCTCTCTCTCCTGTCCTGCCTGACTCTCGTCCCAATTCTCTATCTCCTCTCCTGCCTGACTCTCGTCCCAAGCCACTATAGCGTATCCTACTTAACTCTCGTCCCATGACTCTCTCTCCTGTCCAGCCTGACTCTAGTCTCAAGCCTCTCTCTCTTGTCCTGTCTCACTCTCGTCCTATGCATCTTTCTCCTCTCCTCCCTGACTTTAGTCCTATGCATCTCCCTCGTGTCTTGCTTGACTCTCGTCCTAAGCCTCTTTCTCCTGTCTTACCTGACTCTTGTCCCCAGCCTGTCTCTCTCGTCAAGACTCACTCTCGTCCTAAGCCGCTCTCCTGTCCTGCCTGACTCTCATCCTAAAAATGTCTCTCACCTGTTCTACATATTCTCGTCTGAATTCACTCTCTCATGTCTAGCTTGACTCTCGTCCCAAGCCTCTCTCTCTTCTGTCATGCCTGACTCTCGTCTCAAGCGCTCTCTCCTGTCTTATCTAACTCTCGTCCCAAGTCTCTCTCTCCTGTCCTTTCTAACTCTCGTCCCAAGCCTCTCTCTCCTGTCCAACCTGACTCTAGTACCAAGCCTTTCTCTCTTGTCCTATCTCACTCGTGTCCTATGCATCTTTCTCCTCTCCTACCTGACTTTCGTCCTATGCATCTCCCTCGTGTCTTGCTTGACTCTCGTCCTAAGCCTCTTTCTCCTGTCTTACCTGACTCTCGTCCCCAGAATGTCTCTCTCGTCCAGCCTCACTCTCGTACTAAGCCGCTCTACTGTCCTGCCTGACTCTCATCCTAAACCTCTCTCTCACCTGTTCTACATATTCTCGTCTGAATCCTATCTCTCATGTCTAGCTTGACTCTCGTCCCAAGCCTCTCTCTCTTCTGTCATGCCTGATTCTCGTCCCAAGCCTCTCTCTCCTGTCTTACATGACTCTTGTCCCCAGCCTGTCTCTCTCGTCAAGCCTCACTCTCGTCCTAAGCCGCTCTCCTGTCCTGCCTGACTCTCATTCTAAAAATGTCTCACCTGTTCTACATATTCTCGTCTGAATTCACTCTCTCATGTCTAGCTTGACTCTCGTCCCAAGCTTATCTTTCTTCTGTCATGCCTGACTCTCGTCTCAAGCCTCTCTCTCCTGTCTTACCTAACTCTCGTCCCAAGCCTCTCTCTCCTGTCCTTTCTAACTCTCGTCCCAAGCCTCTCTCTCCTGTCCAACCTGACTCTAGTACCAAGCCTCTCTCTCTTGTCGTATCTCACCCGTGTCCTATGCATCTTTCTCCTCTCCTACCTGACTTTCGTCCTATGCATCTCCCTCGTGTCTTGCTTGACTCTCGTCCTAAGCCTCTTTCTCCTGTCTTACCTGACTCTCGTCCCCAGAATGTCTCTCTCGTCCAGCCTCACTCTCGTACTAAGCCGCTCTACTGTCCTGCCTGACTCTCATCCTAAACCTCTCTCTCACCTGTTCTACATATTCTCGTCTGAATCCTATCTCTCATGTCTAGCTTGACTCTCGTCCCAAGCCTCTCTCTCTTCTGTCATGCCTGATTCTCGTCCCAAGCCTATCTCTCCTGTCTTACCTGACTCTTGTCCCCAGCCTGTCTCTCTCGTCAAGCCTCACTCTCGTCCTAAGCCGCTCTCCTGTCCTGCCTGACTCTCATTCTAAAAATGTCTCACCTGTTCTACATATTCTCGTCTGAATTCACTCTCTCATGTCTAGCTTGACTCTCGTCCCAAGCCTCTCTCTCTTCTGTCATGCCTGACTCTCGTCTCAAGCCTCTCTGTCCTGTCTTACCTAACTCTCGTCCCAAGCCTCTCTCTCCTGTCCTTTCTAACTCTCGTCCCAAGCCTCTCTCTCCTGTCCATCCTGACTCTAGTCCCAAGCCTCTCTCTCTTGTCCTATCTCACTCGTGTCCTATGCATCTTTCTCCTCTCCTACCTGACTTTCGTCCTATGCATCTCCCTCGTGTCTTGCTTGACTCTCGTCCTAAGCCTCTTTCTCCTGTCTCACCTGATTCTCGTTCCTAGCCTGTCTATCTCGTCCAGCCTCACTCTCTCACTGCTCTCCTGTCCTTCCTGACTCTCATCCCAAACATCTCTCTCACCTGTTCTACATATTCTCGTCTAAATCCACTCTCTCCTGTCTTGCTTGACTCTCGTCCCAAGCCTCTCTGTCCTATCTTGCCTAACTCGCGTCCCAAGCCTCTCTCTGGTGTCCTGCCTAATTCTCGTCCCAAGCCTCTCTCTCTTGTCCATCCTGACTCTAGTCCCAAGCCTCTCTCTCTTGTCATGTCTCAGTCTCTTCCTATGCATCTTTCTCCTCTCCTACCTGACTTTCGTCCTATGCATGTCCCTCGTGTCTTGCTTGACTCTCGTACCAAACCTATTTCTCGTCTTACGTGACTCTCGTCCCCAGCCTGTCTCTCTCGTCCAGCCTCACTCTCGTCCTAAGCCGATCTCTCCTGTCCTGCCTGAATCTCATCCCAAAACTCTCTCTTACCTGTTCTACATATTCTCGTCTGAATCCACTCTCTCCTGTCTATCTTGACTCTCGTCCCAAGCCTCTCTCTCTTCTCTCATGCCTGACTCTCGTCCCAAGCCTCTCTCTCCTGTCTTGCCTAACTCTCGTTCCAAGCAACTCGCTCCTGTCCTGCCTGACTCTCGTCCCAATTCTCTTTCTCCTCTCCTGCCTGACTCTCGTCCCAAGCCACTCTCTCGTAACTTGCTTAACTCTCGTCCCAAGACTCTCTCTCCTGTCAAGCCTGACTCTAGTCCCAAGCCTCTATCTCTTGTCCTGTCTCACTCTCGTCCTATGCATCTTTCCCCTCTCCTGCCTGACTTTCGTCCTATGCATCTCCCTCGTGTCTTGCTTGACTCTCGTCCTAAGCATCTTTCTCCTGTCTTACCTGACTCTCGTCCCAAGCCTGTCTCTCTCGTTCAGCCTCACTCTAGTACTAAGCCGCTCTACTGCCTAACTCTCATCCTAAACCTCTCACTCACCTGTTCTACATATTCTCGTCTGAATCCACTCTCTCATGTTTAGCTTGACTCTCGTCCCAAGCCTCTCTCTCTTCTGTCATGCCTGACTCTCGTCCCAAGCCTCTCTCTCCTGTCTTGCCTATCTCTCGTCCCAATTCTCTCTCTCTCCTGTCCTGCCTGACTCTCGTCCCAAGCCACTCGCTCCTCTCCTGCCTGACTCTCATCCCAATCCTCTCTCTCCTGAACTGCCTGACTCTCGTCCCAATTCTCTATCTCCTCTCCTGCCTGACTCTCGTCCCAAGCCACTATAGGGTATCCTGCTTAACTCTCATCCCATGACTCTCCTGTCCAGCCTGACTCTAGTCCAAAGCCTCTCTCTCTTGTCCTGTCTCACTCTCGTCCTATGCATCTTTCTCCTCTCCTCAATGACTTTCGTCCTATGCATCTCCCTCGTGTCTTGCTTGACTCTCGTCCTAAGCCTCTCTCTCCTTTCCTTTCTAACTCTCATCCCAAGCCTCTCTCTCCTATCCAACCTGACTCTAGTCCCAAGCCTCTCTCTCTTGTCCTATCTCACTTGCGTCCTATGCATCTTTCTCCTCTCCTACCTGACTTTCGTCCTATGCATCTCCCTCGTGTCTTCCTTGACTCTCGTCCTAAGCCTCTTTCTCCTGCCTTACCTGACTCTCGTCCCCAGAATGTCTCTCTCGTCTAGCCTCACTCTCGTCCTAAGCCGCTCTACTGTCCTGCCTGACTCTCATCCTAAACTTCTCTCTCACCTGTTCTACATATTCTCGTCTGAATCCACTCTCTCATGTTTAGCTTCACTCTCGTCCCAAGCCTCTCTCTCTTCTGTCATTCCTGACTCTCGTCCCAAGCCTCTCTCTCCTGTCTTGCCTATCTCTCGTCCCAAGCCTCTCTCTCCTGTCCTGCCTAACTCTCGTCCCAAGCCTCTCTCTCCTGTCCATCCTGACTCTAGTCCCAAGCCTCTCTCTCTTGTCCCATCTCACTCTCATCCTATGCATCTTTCTCCTCTCCTACCTGAATTTCGTCCTATGCATCTCCCTCGTGTATTGCTTGACTCTCGTCCTGAGCCTCTTTCTCGTCTTACCTGACTCTCCTCCCCAGCCTGTCTCTCTCGTCCAGCCTCACTCTCGACCTGGCTGACTCTCATCCCAAACCTCTCTCTCACCTGCTCTACATATTCTCGTCTGAATCCACTCTCTCCTGTCTAGCTTGGCTCTCGTCCCAAGCCTCTCTTTTCCGTCCTGCCTGACTATCGTCCCAATCCTCTTTCTCCTGTCATACCTGATTCTCGTCCCAATCCTCTCTCTCCTGTCCTGCCTGACTCTCGTCCCAAGCCACTCGCTCCTCTCCTGCCTGACTCTCGTCCCAATCCTCTCTCTCCTGTCCTGCCTGACTCCCGTCCCAATTCTCTTTCTCCTCTCCTGCCTGACTCTCGTCCCAAGCCACTCTCTCGTATCCTGCTTAACTCTCGTCCCAAACCTCCCTCTACTGTCCAGCCTGATTCTAGTCCCAAGCCTCTCTCTCTTGTCCTGTCTCATTCTCTTCCTATGCATCTTTCTCCTCTCCTGCCTGACTTTCGTCCTATGCATCTCCCTCGTGTCTTGCTTGACTCTCGTCCTAAGCCTCTTTCTCCTGTCTTACCTGACTCTCGTCCCCAACCTTTCTATCTCGTCCAGCCTCACTCTCTCACTGCTCTCCTGTCCTGCCTGACACTCATCCCAAACCTCTCTCTCACCTGTTTTACATATTCTCGTCTCAATCCACTCTCTCATGTCTAGCTTGACTCTCGTCCCAAGCCTCTCTCTCCTGTCTTGCCTAACTCTCGTCCCAAGCCTCTCTCTCCTGTCCTGCCTAACTCTCGTCCCAAGCCTCTCTCACCTGTCCATCCTGACTCTAGTTCCAAGCCTCTCTCTCTTGTCCTCTCTCACTCTCGTCCTATGCATCTTTCTCCTCTCCTACCTTCTGTCATGCCTGACTCTCGTCCCAAGCCTCTCTCTCCTGTCTTGCCTAACTCTCGTCCCAAGCCTCTCTCTCCTGTCCTGCCTAACTCTCGTCCCAAGCCTCTCTCTCCTATCCATCCTGACTCTAGTTCCAAGCCTCTCTCTCTTGTCCTCTCTCACTCTCGTCCTATGCATCTTTCTCCTCTCCTACCTTCTGTCATGCCTGACTCTCGTCCCAAGCTTCTCTCTCCTGTCTTGCCTAACTCTCGTCCCAAGCCTCTCTCTCCTGTCCTGCCTAACTCTCGTCCAAAGCCTCTCTCTCCTCTCCATCCTGACTCTAGTCCCAAGCCTTTCTCTCTTGTCACGTCTCACTCTCGTCCTATGCAACTTTCTAGTCTCCTATCTGACTTTCGTCCTATGCATCTCCCTCGTGTCTTGCTTGACTCTCGTCGTGAGCCTTTTTCTAGTCTTACCTGACTCTCGTCCCCAGCCTGTCTCTCTCGTCCAGCCTCACTCTCGTCCTGGCTGACTCTCATCCCAAACCTCTCTCTCACCTGTTCTACATATTCTCCTCTGAATCCACTCTCTCCTGTCTAGCTTGACTCTCGTCCCAAGCCTCTCTCTCTTCCGTCCTGCATGACTCTCGTCCCAATCCTCTCCTGTCATGCCTGACCCTCGTCCCAATTCTCTCTCTCCTGTCCTGCCTGACTCTCGTCGTAAGCCACTCGCTACTCTACTGCCTGACTCTCATCCCAATCCTCTCTCTCCTGTCCTGCCTGACGCTCGTCCCAATTCTCTATCTCCTCTCCTGCCTGACTCTCGTCCTGAGCCACTATAGCGTATCCTGCTTAACTCTCGATCTATGACTCTCTCTCCTGTCCATCCTGACTCTAGTCCCAAGCCTCTCTCTCTTGTTCTGTCTCAGTCTCGTCCTATGCATCTTTCTCCTCTCCTGCCAGACTTTCGTCCTATGCATCTCCCGCGTGTCTTGCTTGACTCTCATCCTAAGCCTCTTTCTCCTGTCTTACTTGACTCTCGTCCCCAGCCTGTCTCTCTTGTCCAGCCTCGCTCTCCTCTCCTGCCTGACTCTCACCCTAGACCTCTCTCTCACCTGTTCTACATATTCTCATCTGAATCCACTCTCTCCTGTCTAGCTCGCTCTCGTCCCAAGCCTCTCTCTCTTCCGTCCTGCCTGAATCTCGTCCCAATTCTCTCTCTCCTGTCCTGCCTGACTCTCGTCCCAAGCCACTCGCTCCTCTCCTGCCTGACTATCATCCCAATCCTCTCTCTCCTGTCCTGCCTGACTCTCGTCCCAATTCTCTATCTCCTCTCCTGCCTAACTCTCGTCCCAAGCCACTATAGCGTATTCTGCTTAACTCTCGTCCAATGACTCTCTCTCCTGTCCAGCCTCTCTCTCTTGTCCTGTCTCACTCTCGTCCTATGCATCTTTCTCCTCTCCTCCCTGACTTTCGTCCTATGCATCTCCCTCGTGTCTTGCTTGACTCTCGTCCTAAGCCTCTTTTTCCTGTCTTACCTGACTCTTGTCCACAGCCTGTCTCTCTCGTCAAGCCTCACTCTCGTCCTAAGCCGCTCTCCTGTCCTGCCTGACTCTCATCCTAAAAATGTCTCTCACCTGGTCTACATATTCTCGTCTGAATTCACTCTCTGATGTCTAGCTTGACTCTCGTCCCAAGACTCTCTCTCTTCTGTCATGCCTGACTCTCGTCCCAAGCCTCTCTCTCCTGTCTTACCTAACTCTCGTCCCAAGCCTCTCTCTCCTGTCCTTTCTAACTCACGTCCCAAGCCTCTCTCTCCTGTCCAACCTGACTCTAGTACCAAGCCTCTCTCTCTTGTCCTATCTCACTCGTGTCCTATGCATCTTTCTCCTCTCCTACCTGACTTTCGTCCTATGCATCTCCCTCGTGTCTTACTTGACTCTCGTCCTAAGCCTCTTTCTCCTGTCTTACCTGACTCTCGTCCCCAGAATGTCTCTCTCGTCTAGCCTCACTCTCGTCCTAAGCCGCTCTACTGTCCTGCGTGACTCTCATCCTAAACCTCTCTCTCACCTGTTCTACATATTCTCGTCTGAATCCACTCTCTCATGTTTAGCTTGACTCTCGTCCCAAGCCTCTCTCTCTTCTGTCATTCCTGACTCTCGTCCCAAGCCTCTCTCTCCTGTCTTACCTGACTCTTGTCCCCAGCCTGTCTCTCCTGTCCTGCCTAACTCTCGTCCCAAGCCTCTCTCTCCTGTCCATCCTGACTCTAGTCCCAAGCCTTTCTCTCTTGTCCCGTCTCACTCTCGTCCTATGCATCTTTCTCCTCTCCTACCTGAATTTCGTCCTATGCATCTCCCTCGTGTATTGCTTGACTCTCGTCCTGAGCCTCTTTCTCGTCTTACCTGACTCTCGTCCCCAGAATGTCTCTCTCGTCCAGCCTCACTCTCGCCCTGGCTGACTCTCATCCCAAACCTCTCTCTCACCTGCTCTACATATTCTCGTCTGAATCCACTCTCTCCTGTCTAGCTTGGCTCTCGTCCCAAGCCTCTCTCTCTTCCGTCCTGCCTAACTCTCGTCCCAATCCTCTTTCTCCTGTCATACCTGATTCTCGTCCCAATCCTCTCTCTCCTGTCCTGCCTGACTCTCGTCCCAAGCCACTCGCTCCTCTCCTGCCTGACTCTCGTCCCAATCGTCTCTCTCCTGTCCTGCCTGACTCCCGTCCCAATTCTCTTTCTCCTCTCCTGCCTGACTCTCGTCCCAAGCCACTCTCTCGTATCATGCTTTATTCTCGTCCCAAGCCTATCTCTCTTGTCCAGCCTGACTCTAGTCCCAAGCCTCTCTCTCTTGTCCTGTCTCATTCTCGTCCTATGCATATTTCTCCTCTCCTGCCTGACTTTCGTCCTATGCATCTCCCTCGTTTCTTGCTTGAATCAAGTCCTAAGCCTCTTTCTCCTGTCTTACCTGACTCTCTTACCCAGCCTGTCTATCTCGTCCAGCCTCACTCTCGCCCTAAGCTTCTCTCCTGTCCTGCCTGACTCTCATCCCAAACCTCTCTCTCAACTGTTCTACATATTCTCAACTAAATCTACTCTCTCCTGTCTAGCTTCACTCTCGTCCCAAGCTTTTCTCTCTTCTGTCCTCACTGACTTTCGTCCTAAGCCTCTCTCTCCTGTCCATAGTGACTCTAGTCCCAAGCCTCTCTCTCTTGTCCTGTCTCACTCTCGTCCTATGCATCTTTCTCGTCTCCTACCTGATTTTCGTCCTATTCATCTCCATTGTGTCTTGCTTGACTCTCGTCCTAAGCCTCCTTCTCCTGTCTTACCTGACTCTCGTCCCCAGCCTGTCTCTCTCGTCCAGCCTCACTCTCGTCCTAAGTCGCTCTCCTCTCCTGCCTGACTCTCATCCTAAACCTCTCCTCACCTGTTCTACATATTCTCGTCTGAATCCACTCTCTCCTGTCTAGCTTGACTCGTACCAAACCTCACTCTCTTCTGTCCTACCTCTCTCTCGTCCCAAGCCTCTCTCTCCAGTCTTGCCTATCTCTCGTCCCAAGCCTCTCTCTCCTGTCCTCCCTAACTCTCGTCCCAAGCCTCTCTCTCCTGTCCATCCTGACTCTAGTCCCAAGGCTCTCTCTCTTGTCCTGTCTCACTCTCATCCTATGCATCTTTCTCCTCTCCTAACTGACTTTCGTCCTGCCTTCTGTCTTGCTTGACTCTCGTCCTAAGCCTCTTTCTCGTCTTACCTGCCTCTCGTCTCCAGCCTGTCTCTCGTCCAGCCTCACTCTCGTCCAGTCTGACTCTCATCCCAGACCTCTCTCACCTGTTCTACATATTCTCGTCTGAATCCACTCTCTCCTGTCTAGCTTGACTCTCGTCCCAAGCCTCTCTCTCTTCCGTCCTGCATGACTCTCGTCCCAATCCTCTCCTGTCATGCCTGACTCTCGTCCCAATTCTCTCTCTCCTGTCCTGCCTGACTCTCGTCGTAAGCCATTCGCTCCTCTCCTGCCTGACTCTCATCCCAATCCTCTCTCTCCTGTCCTGCCTGACGCTCGTCCCAATTCTCTATCTCCTCTCCTGCCTGACTCTCGCCCGAGCCACTATAGCGATCCTGCTTAACTCTCGTACCATGACTCTCTCTCCTGTCCATCCTGACTCTTGTCCCAAGCCTTCTCTCTTGTCCTGTCTCACTCTCGTCCTATGCATCTTTCTCCTCTCCTGCCTGACTTTCGTCCTATGCATCTCCCTCGTGTCTTGCTTGCTCTCGTCCTAAGCCTCTTTCTCCTCTCTTACTTAACTCTCGTGCCCAGCCTTGTCTCTCTCGTCCAGCCTCGCTCTCCTCTCCTGCCTGACTCTCACCTAAACCTCTTTCTCACCTGTTCTACATATTCTCGTCTGAATCCACTCTCTCCTGTCTAGCTCGACTCTCGTCCAAGCCTCTCTCTCTTCAGTCTGCCTGAATCTCGTCCCAATCCTCTATCTCCTGTCATGCCTGACTCTCGTCCAATTCTCTCTCTCCTGTCCTGCCTGACTCTGTCCCAAGCCACTCGCTCCTCTCCCGCCTGACTCTCATCCCAATCCTCTCTCTCCTGTCCTGCCTGACTCTCGTCCCAATTCTCTATCTCCTCTCCTGCCTGACTCTCGTCCCAAGCCACTATAGCGTATCCTACTTAACTCTCGTCCCATGACTCTCTCTCCTGTCCAGCCTGACTCTAGTCTCAAGCCTCTCTCTCTTGTCCTGTCTCACTCTCGTCCTATGCATCTTTCTCCTCTCCTCCCTGACTTTAGTCCTATGCATCTCCCTCGTGTCTTGCTTGACTCTCGTCCTAAGCCTCTTTCTCCTGTCTTACCTGACTCTTGTCCCCAGCCTGTCTCTCTCGTCAAGACTCACTCTCGTCCTAAGCCGCTCTCCTGTCCTGCCTGACTCTCATCCTAAAAATGTCTCTCACCTGTTCTACATATTCTCGTCTGAATTCACTCTCTCATGTCTAGCTTGACTCTCGTCCCAAGCCTCTCTCTCTTCTGTCATGCCTGACTCTCGTCTCAAGCGCTCTCTCCTGTCTTATCTAACTCTCGTCCCAAGTCTCCTCTCTCCTGTCCTTTCTAACTCTCGTCCCAAGCCTCTCTCTCCTGTCCAACCTGACTCTAGTACCAAGCCTTTCTCTCTTGTCCTATCTCACTCGTGTCCTATGCATCTTTCTCCTCTCCTACTGACTTTCGTCTATGCATCTCCCTCGTGTCTTGCTTGACTCTCGTCCTAAGCCTCTTTCTCCTGTCTTACCTGACTCTCGTCCCAGAATGTCTCTCTCGTCCAGCCTCCTCACTCTTCACTGCCCCTTCTCCTGCCACTAATCCCAAAACTCTCTCTCACCTGTTCTAACATATTCTCGTCTCAGTCCACTCTCTCATGTCTAGCTTGACTCTCGTCCCAAGCCTCTCTCTCCTGTCTTGCCTGACTTTCGTCCCAAGCTCTCTCTCCTGTCCTTGCCTAACTCTGTCCAAGCCTCTTCTCCCGTCCATCCTGACTCTAGTCCAAGCCCCTCTCTCCTTTTCCTCCCGACTTCGTCCTATGCATCATTCTCTCTCCTACTCTGTCATCTGATCGTATGCCTTCCCGTCTGCCTAACTTCGTCCTCTCTCTCTCCTGTCTGCCTCTCGTCCAAGCCTCTCTCTCCCGTCTTCATCCTGACTCTAGTCCAAGCCTCTCTGTCCTGTCCTCTCTACTCTCGTCCTATGCCCTCTCTACCTCTGTCATGTTCGACTCTCGTCCCAAGCTTTCTCTACTGTCTCTAACTCTCGTCCAACCTCTCTCTCTGTCCTGCTAACTCTCGTCCAAGCCTCTCTCTCCCTCTGTCCCATTCTCTCACTTCATGTCCTATGCAACTTTCTAGTCTCCTATCTGACTTTGTCCTATGCATCTCCCTGTGCTGTTCACTTGCTGGACTTTTTTAGTCCTTAAGCCGTCTTTCTCCCTGTCCTGGCTGACTTCATCAAACTCTCTCCCTGTTTAATATTCTCTCTGAATCACCTCTCCTGTCTGCTGACTCTCGTCCCAAGCCCCCTCTTTGTCCTGCCTGACTCTCGCCCAATCTCTCTCTCCTGATGCTGTCACTGTCCCAATCCTCACTCTCTGTCCTGCCTAACTCTCGTCCAAGCCACTCGCTCTCCTGCTGACTCTCGCCAACCCCTCTCTCCTGTCCTGCCTGACCCGTCCCATTTCTCCTTTCTCCTCTCTGGATCTCGTCCAATGCACTCTCTCGTATCCTGCTTACTCTCGTCCAAGCTCTCTCTCCTGTCAGCTGACTCTAGTCAAGACTCTCTCTTGTCCTGCTCATTCTCGTCCTATACATCTTCTCTCTCCTGCCTGACTTTCGTCCATGCATATCCTCGTGTCTAGTTGACTCATGTCCAAGCCTTTTCCTGTCTCACCTGATTCTCGTTTAGCCTGTCTATCTCGTCCAGCCTCACTCTCTCACTGCTCTCTGTCTTCTGACTCTCATCCAAACTTCTCTCACCTGTTCTACATATTCTCGTCTAATCACTCTCTTCCTGTCTTGCTTGATCTTCGTCCCAAGCCTCTGTCCTATCTTGCCTATGTCAACCTGATTTTTCTAAAAGCCTCTCTCTCCCCGTTTTTCCTTTACTCCGTCCCCAGCCTACTCTCTTCCCCGCCTCTACTCTCGCCCAACCCCTCTCCTGTCCTGCCGAATTCTTTTTTAAAATGTCTACCTGTTTACAATTTTGTTGAATTCATTCTCTTTTTACTTACTTGCCCCAACCCTCTCTCTTTTTTTTCATCCGTTCGTCCAAAACCTCTCTCTCCCGTCTTCTAACCCGTCCAAGCCTCTCTCTCCTGTCTTACCAACTCTCGTCCCCCAAACCTCTCTTTCTTCTTTCTAAATCCGCCCAAGCCCCTCTCTCCTTCCAACCCCACTCTAGTCCAAGCCCTTCTTTGTCTTTCACTCTGTCCCATGCATCTTTCCCCTCCTCCTGACTTTTGTCCTATGCATCTCCCTCGTGTTTTTGCTTGACTCTCGTCCCAAACCCCTTTTTCCCCTTTTTTACTACTCTCGCCCAAATTTCTGTCCGCCTCACTCTGTACAAAAACGCTCTACTGTCCGCCTACTCTCATCCTAAACTTGTCCTTACCGTTCTAATATTTTCTTTAAACCTCTCTCATTTACTGACTTCGTCCCAGCCCCCTCTTCGTCATCCCATCGCCCAACCCCCTCTCCTGTCCCTTCCTCTTTCCCCCAAATTTTTTCTCCTTCCTCCTGACTTTGTCCCCGCACTCCCTCTTTTGCTTTTACTCTCTCCTTCCTTTTCCGTCCTGACTCCGTCCCCCTTCTCCCTCCGCCCACTCTCCCCCTGAAGGACTCCCTATCAACTCTTTCACCTGCTCTACAATTTTTTCTTCCACTCTTCCGCTAGCTTTTCTTCTCCCAAGCCTTTCTCTTTTGTCCTGCCGTCCCGTCCCCTCCTTTTCTCTTTCATCCTGTTTTTCGTCCCATCCCTTCTCTGTCCCGCCTTCCTCGTCCAAGGGCCATCCCTCTCCTGCCCATCTCGTTTAATCTTCCCTCGTCCTTCCTGCTCCCGTCCCAACTCTTTCTCTCCTCCCGACTTGTCCAAACCTCTCATAACCCTCAAATCTTCCCAAGCCCTTCCTGTCCTGCCGATTTCCCTCCCAACCTCTCTCCACCTTTTTACATATTTCCTAAATCCACTTCCCCCTTTATTATCTGTCCCAAGTCTTTCTCTTCTTCGTCCTCCCTGCTTTTTTGTCCCAAGCCTCTCTCTCCCCCGTCCTCCCGACTCTAGCCCAAAAACCCCTCTTCTTTCCGCTCACCTCTCCCATCATCTTTTCCCCTCCTACCCGATTTCTCCTAAACATCTCCCCCGTGTTTGCTTGACTTTCGTTAGCTCTTTCCTGTTTACCGACCTCTCCCCAGCCTGTATCTCTCGTCCCCTAATTTTTCTCCCAAGCGCCTCCTCTCCTTGCCTGACCCCTTTCCCATTAAACTCTTTTTCCCTGTTCACATACTGTCTTAATCCCTTCCCCCTCCTGTTGCTTGGGGCTCGTCCCAACCTCTCCTCTTTTTCCTCCGCTCGTCCCCCCTCTCTCTCCCTTTTTGCCCACCTGTCCCCCAACCTCTCTTCCTGCTTAATCTCGTCCCCAACCTCCTCTCTGTCCCCCTATTTAGTCCCACCCTCTCTCTTTTCCGTCTCATCTCTCCTATGCATCTTTTTCCCTTTTTCTTTCTGACTTTCGTTATGATCTCCTGTGTCTTTCTCCCCTCGTCCTGAGCCTCTTTTCTGTTTTTACCTGCTCTCTTCCCAGCCCGTCTCTTTTGTCCAGCCTCACTCTTGTCCTGGCTGACTCTCATCCCAAACCTCTCTCTCACCTGTTCTATATTCCCTCTGAATCCACTCTCTCTGTCTAGCTTGGGCTCTCGTCCCAAGCTCTCTCTCTTTCCGTCCCGCCTGACTCTCGCCATCCTCTCCTGTCCCTGCCTGACTCTCGTCCCAATCCTCTCTCCCTGTCCTCCTCTGTCCCCAACCCTCTTGTTCCCCTCTGTCCATCCTCCTCCCTGCCTGACTCTCGCATCCTTCTCCTCTCTGAACTCTCTCTGTTCTGTCCCTGACTCCCGTCCCATTTCTCTCTTCTCCTCTCCTGCCTGACTCTCGTCCCAAGCACTCTCTCGTATCCTGCTTAACTCTCGTCCCAAGCCTCCTCTCCTGTCAGCCTGATCTTAGTCCCAAGACTCTCTCTCTTGTCCTGTCTCATTCTCGTTCCTATACATCTTTCTCCTCTCCTGCCTGACTTTCGTCCAATGCATCTCCCTCGTGTCTTGCTTGACTCTCGTCCTAAGCCTCTTTCTCCTGTCTCACCTGATTCTCGTTCCTAGCCTGTCTATCTCGTCCAGCCTCACTCTCTCACAGCTCTCCTTCCTTCCTGACTCTCATCCAAAACTCTCTCTCACCTGTTCTACATATTCTCGTCTGAATCCACTCTCTCCTGTCTAGCTTGACTATCGTCCCAAGCCACTCCCTCTATGTCCAGCCTGATTCTTTTTTCCCAAGCCTCTCTCTCATTGTCCTGTCTCCATTTCTGTCCTTCTTCTTCTCCTCCCTTTCCCGCCTGACTTTCGTCCTATGCATCTCCTCGTGTCTTGCTTGACTCTCGTCCTAACCTCTTTCTCCTGTCTTACCTGACTCTCGTCCCAACCTTTCTATCTCGTCCTGCCTCACTCTCTCCTGCCTTCTCCTGTCCTGCCTGACACTCATCCCAAAACCTCTCTCTACATGTTTTACATATTCTCGTCTCAATCCACTCTCTCATGTCTAGCTTGACTCTCGTCCCAAGCCTCTCTATCCTGTCTTGCCTAACTCTCGTCCCAAGCCTCTCTCCTCCTGTCCTGCCTAACTCTCGTCCAAGCACTCTCTCACCTTCCATCCTGACTCTGTTCAGCCTCTCTCTCTTCGTCTCTCTCACTCTCGCCTTGCACTTTCTCCTCTCCTACCTTCTATCTTGCCTCACTCTCGTCCATGCCTCTCTCTCATGTCATTGCCTAACTCTCGTCCAAGCCTCTCTCTCTGTCCTGCCTACTCTCGTCCAAGCCTCTCTCTCCTGGTCCATCTGCTCTAGTTCCAAGCATCTCTCTTGTCTCTCTCACTCTCGTCCTATGCATCTTTCTCCTCTCTACTTCTGTCATGCCTGACTCTCGTCCAAGCCTTCTCTCTCTGTCTTGCCTAACTCTCGTCCAAGCCTCTCTCTCCTTCCGCCTAATCTCGTCTCAACCTCTCTCTCCTCTCCATCCTGACTATTCCCAAGCCTTTCTCTCTTGTCACGTCTCACTCTCGTCCTATCAACTTTCTAGTATCCTATCTGACTTTCGTCCTATGCATCTCCCTCGTGGTCTTGCTTGACTCTCGTCGTGAGCCTTTTTCTCTTTCTACTGACTCTTCGTCCCCAGCCTGTCTCTCTCAGTCCACTCACTCTCGACTGGCTGACTCTCATCCCAATCCTCTCTCTCACTGTTCTACATATTCTCCTCTGAATCCTACTCTCCTGTCTTAGCTGACTCTCGTCCCAAGCCTCTCTCTCTTCCGTCCTGCCTGACTCTCGCCCCAATCCTCTCTCTCCTGTCATGCCTGACTCTCGTCCAATCCTCACTCTCCTGTCCTGCTACTCTCGTCCCAAGCCACTCGCTCCTCCCCTGCCTGACTCTCGTCCCAATCCTCTCTCTCCTGTCCTGCCTGACTCCGTCCCATTTCTCTTTCTCCTCTCCTGCCTGACTCTCGTCCCAAGCCACTCTCTCGTATCCTGCTTAACTCTCGTCCCAAGCCTCTCTCTCCTGTCCAGCCTGACTTCTAGTCCCAAGACTCTCTCTCTTGTCCTGTCTCATTCTCGTCCTATACATCTTTCTCCTCTCCTGCCTGACTTTCGTCCAATGCATCTCCCTCGTGTCTTGCTTGACTCTCGTCTTAAGCCTCTTTCTCCTGTCTCACCTGATTCTCGTTCCTACCTGTCTATCTCGTCCAGCCTCACTCTCTCTCACTGCTCTCCTAGTCCTTCTGACTCTCATCCAAACCTCTCTCTCACCTGTTCTACATATTCTCGTCTAATCCACTCTCTCATGTCTAGCTTGACTCTCGTCCCAAGCCTCTCTCTCCTGTCTTGCCTAACTCTCGTCCCAAGCCTCTCTCTCCTGTCCTGCCTAACTCTCGTCCAAGCCTCTCTCTCCTGTCCATCCTGACTCTAGTTCCAAGCCTCTCTTTCTTGTCCTCTCTCACTCTCGTCCTATGCATCTTTCTCCTCTCCTACCTTCTGTCATGCCTGACTCTCGTCCCAAGCCTCTCTCTCCTGTCTTGCCTAACTCTCGTCCCAAGCCTCTCTCTCCTATCCTGCCTAACTCTCGTCCCAAGCCTCTCTCTCCTGTCCATCCTGACTCTAGTTCCAAGCCTCTCTCTCTTGTCCCTCTCACTCTCGTCCTATACATTTTCTCCTCTCCTACCTTCTGTCATGCCTGACTCTCGTCCCAAGCTTCTCTCTCCTGTCTTGCCTAACTCTCGTCCAAAGCCTGTCTCTCCTGTCCTGCCTAACTCTCGTCCAAAGCCAGCCTGAATCTAGTCCCAGCGCTCTATCTCTTGTCCTTCTCACTCTCGCCTATGCATCTTTCCCCTCTCTTGCGTGACTTTCGTCCTATGCATCTCCCTCGTGTCTTGCTTGACTCTCGTCTAAGCATCTTCCTCCTGTCTTACCTGACTCTCGCCTCAAGCCTGTCTCGCGTTCAGCCTCACTCTCGTACTAAGACGCTCTACTGTCCTGCCTGACTCTCATCTCTAAACCTCTTCGCTCACCTGTTCTACATATTCTCGTCTGAATCCACTCTCTCATGTTAGCTTGACTCTCGTCCACCAAGCCTCTCTCTCTTCTGTCATGCCTGACTCTCGTCCCAAGCCTCTCTCTCCTGTCTTGTTGCACTAATCTCGTCCCAATCCTCTCTCTCCTGTCCTCCCTGACTCTCGTTCAATTCTCTTCTCCTCTCTCTACCTGACTCTCGTCTAAAGCCCTCTCTCGTTTCTGCTTAAGCTCACGTCCCAAGTCTCTCTCTCCTGTCCAGCCTGACTCTAGTCCCAAGCCTCTCTCTCTTGTCCTGTCTCAGTCTCTTCCTATGCATCTTTCTCCACTCCTACCTGACTTTCGTCCTATGCATCTCCCTCGTGTCTTGCTTGACTCTCGTCCCAAGCCTATTTCTCGTCTTACCTGACTCTCGTCCCCAGCCTGTCTCTCTCGTCCAGCCTCACTCTCGTCCTAAGCCGCTCTCTCCTGTCCTGCCTGACTCTCATCCCAAAACTCTCTCTTACCTGTTCTACATATTCTCGTCTGAATCCACTCTCCCCTGTCTATCTTGACTCTCGTCCCAAGCCTCTCTCTCTTCTCTCATGCCTGACTCTCGTCCCAAGCCTCTCTCTCCTGTCTTGCCTAACTCTCGTCACAAGAAACTCGCTCCTGTCCTGCCTGACTCTCGTCCCAATTCTCTTTCTCCTCTCCTGCCTGAATCTCGTCCCAAGCCACTCTCTCGTATCTTGCTTAACTCTCGTCCCAAGCCTCTCTCTCCTGTCCAGCCTGACTCTAGTCCCAAGCCTCTATCTCTTGTCCTGTCTCACTCTCGTCCTATGCATCTTTCCCCTCTCCTGCCTGACTTTCGTCCAATGCATCTCCCTCGTGTCTTGCTTGACTCTCGTCCTAAGCATCTTTCTCCTGTCTTACCTGACTCTCGTCCCAAGCCTGTCTCTCGTTCAGCCTCACTCTCGTACTAAGACGCTCTACTGTCCTGCCTGACTCTCATCCTAAACCTCTATCTCACCTGTTCTACATATTCTCCTCTGAATCCACTCTCTCATGTTTAGCTTGACTCTCGTCCCAAGCCTCTCTCTCTTCTGTCATGCCTGACTCTCGTCCCAAGCCTCTCTCTCCTGTCTTGCCTATCTCTCGTCCCAATCCTCTCTCTCCTGTCCTCCCTGACTCTCGTTCCAATTCTCTTTCTCCTCTCCTACCTGACTCTCGTCTAAAGCCACTCTCTCGTATCCTGCTTAACTCTCGTCCCAAGTCTCTCTCTCCTGTCCAGCCTGACTCTAGTCCCAAGCCTCTCTCTCTTGTCATATCTCACTCTCGTCCTATGCATCTTTCTCCTCTCCTGCCTGACTTTCGTCTTGCTTGACTCTCGTCCTAAGCCTCTTTCTCCTGAATTACTTGACTCTCGTCCCCAGCCTGTCTCTCTCGTCCAGCCTCGCTCTCCTCTCCTGCCTGACTCTCATCCTAAACCTCTCTCTCACCTGTTCTACATATTCTCGTCTGAATCCACTCTCTACTGTCTAGCTCGACTCTCGTCCCAAGCCTCTCTCTCTTCCGTCCTGCCTGAGTCTCGTCCCAATCTCCTGTCATGCCTGACTCTCGTCCCAATTCTCTCTCTCCTGTCCTGCCTGACTCTCGTCCCAAGCCACTCGCTCCTCTCCTGCCTGACTCTCATCCCAATCCTCTCTCTCCTGCCCTGCCTGACTCTCGTCCCAATTCTCTATCTCCTCTCCTGCCTGACTCTCGCCCCAAGCCATTATAGGGTATCCTGCTTAACTCTCGTCCCATGACTCTCTCTCCTGTCCAGCCTGACTCTAGTCCCAAGACTCTCTCTCTTGTCCTGTCTCACTCTCGTCCTATGCATCTTTCTCCTCTCCTCAATGACTTTCGTCCTATGCATCTCCCTCGTGTCTTGCTTGACTCTCGTCCTAAGCCTCTTTCTCCTGTCTTACCTGACTCTCGTCCCCAGCCTGTCTCTCTCGTCAAGCCTCACTCTCGTCCTAAGCCGCTCTCCTGTCCTGCCTGACTCTCATCCTAAAAATGTCTCTCACCTGTCCTACATATTCTCGTCTGAATTCACTCTCTGATGTCTAGCTTGACTCTCGTCCCAAGCCTCTCTCTCTTCTGTCATGCTTGACTCTCGTCCCAAGCCTCTCTCTCCTGTCTTACCTAACTCTCGTCCCAAGCCTCTCTCTCCTGTCCTTTCTAACTCTCGTCCCAAGCCTCTCTCTCCTGTCCAACCTGACTCTAGTCCGAAGCCTCTCTCTCTTGTCCTATCTCACTCGCGTCCTATGCATCTTTCTCCACTCCTACCTGACTTTCGTCCTATGCATCTCCCTCGTGTCTTGCTTGACTCTCGTCCTAAGCCTCTTTTTCCTGCCTTACCTGACTCTCGTCCCCAGAATGTCTCTCTCGTCTAGCCTCACTCTCGTCCTAAGCCGCTCTACTGTCCTGCCTGACTCTCATCCTAAACCTCTCTCTCACCTGTTCTACATATTCTCGTCTGAATCCACTCTCTCATGTTTAGCTTGACTCTCGTCCCAAGCCTCTCTCTTCTGTCATTCCTGACTCTCGTCCCAAGCCTCTCTCTCCTGTCTTGCCTATCTCTCGTCCCAGGCCTCTCTCTCCTGTCCTTTCTAACTCTAGTCCCAAGCCTCTCTCTCCTGTCCAACCTGACTCTAGTCCCAAGCCTCTCTCTCTTGTCCCGTCTCACTCTCATCCTATGCATCTTTCTCCTCTCCTACCTGAATTTCGTCCTATGCATCTCCCTCGTGTATTGCTTGACTCTCGTCCTGAGCCTCTTTCTCGTCTTACCTGACTCTCCTCCCCAGCCTGTCTCTCTCGTCCAGCCTCACTCTCGCCCTGGCTGACTCTCATCCCAAACCTCTCTCTCACCTGCTCCACATATTCTCGTCTGAATCCACTCTCTCCTGTCTAGCTTGGCTCTCGTCCCAAGCCTCTCTTTTCCGTCCTGCCTGACTATCGTCCCAATCCTCTTTCTCCTGTCATACCTGATTCTCGTCCCAATCCTCTCTCTCCTGTCCTGCCTGACTCTCGTCCCAAGCCACTCGCTCCTCTCCTGCCTGACTCTCGTCCCAATCCTCTCTCTCCTGTCCTGCCTGACTCCCGTCCCAATTCTCTTTCTCCTCTCCTGCCTGACTCTCGTCCCAAGCTACTCTCTCGTATCCTGCTTATTTCTCGTCCCAAGCCTCCCTCTCCTGTCCAGCCTGATTCTAGTCCCAAGACTCTCTCTCTTGTCCTGTCTCATTCTCTTCCTATGCATCTTTCTCCTCTCCTGCCTGACTTTCGTCCTATGCATCTCCCTCGTGTCTTGCTTGACTCTCGTCCTAAGCCTCTTTCTCCTGTCTTACCTGACTCTCGTCCCCAGCCTTTCTATCTCGTCCAGCCTCACTCTCTCACTGCTCTCCTGTCCTGCCTGACACTCATCCCAAACCTCTCTCTCACCTGTTTTACATATTCTCGTCTCAATCCACTCTCTCATGTCTAGCTTGACTCTCGTCCCAAGCCTCTCTCTCCTGTCTTGCCTAACTCTCGTCCCAAGCCTCTCTCTCCTGTCCTGCCTAACTCTCGTCCCAAGCCTCTCTCTCCTGTCCATCCTGACTCTAGTTCCAAGCCTCTCTCTCTTGTCCTCTCTCACTCTCGTCCTATGCATCTTTCTCCTCTCCTACCTTCTGTCATGCCTGACTCTCGTCCCAAGCCTCTCTCTCCTGTCTTGCCTAACTCTCGTCCCAAGCCTCTCTCTCCTGTCCTGCCTAACTCTCGTCCCAAGCCTCTCTCTCCTGTCCATCCTGACTCTAGTTCCAAGCCTCTCTCTCTTGTCCTCTCTCACTCTCGTCCTATGCATCTTTCTCCTCTCCTACCTTCTGTCATGCCTGACTCTCGTCCCAAGCTTCTCTCTCCTGTCTTGCCTAACTCTCGTCCCAAGCCTCTCTCTCCTGTCCTGCCTAACTCTCGTCCAAAGCCTCTCTCTCCTCTCCATCCTGACACTTGTCACGTCTCACTCTCGTCCTATGCAACTTTCTAGTCTCCTATCTGACTTTCGTCCTATGCATCTCCCTCGTGTCTTGCTTGACTCTCGTCGTGAGCCTTTTTCTAGTCTTACCTGACTCTCGTCCCCAGCCTGTCTCTCTCGTCCAGCCTCACTCTCGTCCTGGCTGACTCTCATCCCAAACCTCTCTCTCACCTGTTCTACATATTCTCCTCTGAATCCACTCTCTCCTGTCTAGCTTGACTCTCGTCCCAAGCCTCTCTCTCTTCCGTCCTGCCTGACTCTCGCCCCAATCCTCTCTCTCCTGTCATGCCTGACTCTCGTCCCAATCCTCACTCTCCTGTCCTGCCTAACTCTCGTCCCAAGCCACTCGCTCCTCCCCTGCCTGACTCTCGTCCCAATCCTCTCTCTCCTGTCCTGCCTGACTCCCGTCCCATTTCTCTTTCTCCTCTCCTGCCTGACTCTCGTCCCAAGCCACTCTCTCGTATCCTGCTTAACTCTCGTCCCAAGCCTCTCTCTCCTGTCCAGCCTGACTCTAGTCCCAAGACTCTCTCTCTTGTCCTGTCTCATTCTCGTCCTATACATCTTTCTCCTCTCCTGCCTGACTTTCGTCCAATGCATCTCCCTCGTGTCTTGCTTGACTCTCGTCTTAAGCCTCTTTCTCCTGTCTCACCTGATTCTCGTTCCTAGCCTGTCTATCTCGTCCAGCCTCACTCTCTCACTGCTCTCCTGTCCTTCCTGACTCTCATCCCAAACCTCTCTCTCACCTGTTCTACATATTCTCGTCTGAATCCACTCTCTCCTGTCTAGCTTGACTCTCGTCCCAAGCCTCTCTGTCCTGTCTTGCCTAACTCGCGTCCCAAGCCTCTCTCTGGTGTCCTGCCTAACTCTCGTCCCAAGCCTCTCTCTCCTGTCCATCCTGACTCTAGTCCCAAGCCTCTCTCTCTTGTCCTGTCTCAGTCTCTTGCTATGCATCTTTCTCCTCTCCTACCTGACTTTCGTCCTATGCATCTCCCTCGTGTCTTGCTTGACTCTCGTCCCAAGCCTATTTCTCGTCTTACCTGACTCTCGTCCCCAGCCTGTCTCTCTCGTCCAGCCTCACTCTCGTCCTAAGCCGCTCTCTCCTGTCCTGCCTGACTCTCATCCCAAAACTCTCTCTTACCTGTTCTACATATTCTCGTCTGAATCCACTCTCTCCTGTCTATCTTGACTCTCGTCCCAAGCCTCTCTCTCTTCTCTCATGCCTAACTCTCGTCCCAAGAAACTCGCTCCTGTCCTGCCTGACTCTCGTCCCAATTCTCTTTCTCCTCTCCTGCCTGACTCTCGTCCCAAGCCACTCTCTCGTATCTTGCTTAACTCTCGTCCCAAGCCTCTCTCTCCTCTCCAGCCTGACTCTAGTCCCAAGCCTCTCTCTCTTGTCATATCTCACTCTCGTCCTATGCATCTTTCTCCTCTCCTGCCTGACTTTCGTCCTATGCATCTCCCTCGTGTCTTGCTTGACTCTCGTCCTAAGCCTCTTTCTCCTGAATTACTTGACTCTCGTCCCCAGCCTGTCTCTCTCGTCCAGCCTCGCTCTCCTCTCCTGCCTGACTCTCATCCTAAACCTCTCTCTCACCTGTTCTACATATTCTCGTCTGAATCCACTCTCTACTGTCTAGCTCGACTCTCGTCCCAAGCCTCTCTCTCTTCCGTCCTGCCTGAGTCTCGTCCCAATCTCCTGTCATGCCTGACTCTCGTCCCAATTCTCTCTCTCCTGTCCTGCCTGACTCTCGTCCCAAGCCACTCGCTCCTCTCCTGCCTGACTCTCATCCCAATCCTCTCTCTCCTGCCCTGCCTGACTCTCGTCCCAATTCTCTATCTCCTCTCCTGCCTGACTCTCGCCCCAAGCCATTATAGGGTATCCTGCTTAACTCTCGTCCCATGACTCTCTCTCCTGTCCAGCCTGACTCTAGTCCCAAGACTCTCTTGTCCTGTCTCACTCTCGTCCTATGCATCTTTCTCCTCTCCTCAATGACTTTTGTCCTATGCATCTCCCTCGTGTCTTGCTTGACTCTCGTCCTAAGCCTCTTTCTCCTGTCTTACCTGACTCTCGTCCCCAGCCTGTCTCTCTCGTCAAGCCTCACTCTCGTCCTAAGCCGCTCTCCTGTCCTGCCTGACTCTCATCCTAAAAATGTCTCTCACCTGTCCTACATATTCTCGTCTGAATTCACTCTCTGATGTCTAGCTTGACTCTCGTCCCAAGCCTCTCTCTCTTCTGTCATGCTTGACTCTCGTCCCAAGCCTCTCTCTCCTGTCTTACCTAACTCTCGTCCCAAGCCTCTCTCTCCTGTCCTTTCTAACTCTCGTCCCAAGCCTCTCTCTCCTGTCCAACCTGACTCTAGTCCCAAGCCTCTCTCTCTTGTCCTATCTCACTCGCGTCCTATGCATCTTTCTCCTCTCCTACCTGACTTTCGTCCTATGCATCTCCCTCGTGTCTTGCTTGACTCTCGTCCTAAGCCTCTTTTTCCTGCCTTACCTGACTCTCGTCCCCAGAATGTCTCTCTCGTCTAGCCTCACTCTCGTCCTAAGCCGCTCTACTGTCCTGCCTGACTCTCATCCTAAACCTCTCTCTCACCTGTTCTACATATTCTCGTCTGAATCCACTCTCTCATGTTTAGCTTGACTCTCGTCCCAAGCCTCTCTCTTCTGTCATTCCTGACTCTCGTCCCAAGCCTCTCTCTCCTGTCTTGCCTATCTCTCGTCCCAAGCCTCTCTCTCCTGTCCTTTCTAACTCTAGTCCCAAGCCTCTCTCTCCTGTCCAACCTGACTCTAGTCCCAAGCCTCTCTCTCTTGTCCCGTCTCGCTCTCATCCTATGCATCTTTCTCCTCTCCAACCTGAATTTCGTTCTATGCATCTCCCTCGTGTATTGCTTAACTCTCGTCCTGAGCCTTTTTCTCGTCTTACCTGACTCTCCTCCCCAGCCTGTCTCCCTCGTCCAGCCTCACTCTCGCCCTGGCTGACTCTCATCCCAAACCTCTCTCTCACCTGCTCCACATATTCTCGTCTGAATCCACTCTCTCCTGTCTAGCTTGGCTCTCGTCCCAAGCCTCTCTTTTCCGTCCTGCCTGACTATCGTCCCAATCCTCTTTCTCCTGTCATACCTGATTCTCGTCCCAATCCTCTCTCTCCTGTCCTGCCTGACTCGTCCCAAGCCACTCGCTCCTCTCCTGCCTGACTCTCGTCCCAATCCTCTCTCTCCTGTCCTGCCTGACTCCCGTCCCAATTCTCTTTCTCCTCTCCTGCCTGACTCTCGTCCTAAGCCACTCTCTCGTATCCTGCTTAACTCTCGTCCCAAGCCTCACTCTCCTGTCCAGCCTGATTCTAGTCCCAAGCCTCTCTCTCTTGTCCTGTATCATTCTCTTCCTATGCATCTTTCTCATCTCCTGCCTGACTTTTGTCCTATCCATCTCCCTCGTGTCCTGCTTGACTCTCGTCCTAAGCCTCTTTCTCCTGTCTTACCTGACTCTCGTCCCCAGCCTTTCTACCTCGTCCAGCCTCACTCTCTCACTGCTCTCCTGTCCTGCCTGACACTCATCCCAAACCTCTCTCTCACCTGTTTTACATATCCTCGTCTCAATCCACTCTCTCATGTCGTCCCAAGCCTCTCTCTCTTCCGTCCTGCCTGAGTTTCGTCCCAATCTCCTGTCATGCCTGACTCTAGTCCCAATTCTCTCTCTCCTGTCCTGCCTGACTCTCGTCCCAAGCCACTCGCTCCTCTCCTGCCTGACTCTCATCCCAATCCTCTCTCTCCTGCCCTGCCTGACTCTCGTCCCAATTCTCTATCTCCTCTCCTGCCTGACTCTTGCCCCAAGCCATTATAGGGTATCCTGCTTAACTCTCGTCCCATGACTCTTTCTCCAGTCCAGCCTGACTCTAGTCCCAAGACTCTCTCTTGTCCTGTCTCACTCTCCTCACTCTTTCTCCTCTCCTCAATGACTTTCGTCCTATGCATCTCCCTCGTGTCTTGCTTGACTCTCGTCCTAAGCCTCTTTCTCCTGCCTTACCTGACTCTCATCCCCAGCCTGTCTCTCTCGTCAAGCCTCACTCTCGTCCTAAGCCGCTCTCCTGTCCTGCCTGACTCTAATCCTAAAAATGTCTCTCACCTGTCATACATATTCTCGTCTGAATTCACTCTCTGATGTCTAGCTTGACTCTCGTCCCAAGCCTCTCTCTCTTCTGTCATGCTTGACTCTCGTCCCAAGCCTCTCTCTCCTGTCTTACCTAACTCTCGTCCCAAGCCTCTCTCTCCTGTCCTTTCTAACTCTCGTCCCAAGCCTCTCTCTCCTGTCCAACCTGACTCTAGTCCCAAGCCTCTCTCTCTTGTCCTATCTCACTCGCGTCCTATGCATCCTTCTCCTCTCCTACCTGAATTTCGTCCTATGCATCTCCCTCGTGTCTTGCTTAACTCTCGTCCTAAGCCTCTTTTTCCTGCCCTACCTGACTCTCGTCCCCAGAGTGTCTCTCTCGTCTAGCCTCACTCTCGTCCTAAGCCGCTCTACTGTCCTGCCTGACTCTCATCCTAAACCTCTCTCTCACCTGTTCTACATATTCTCGTCTGAATCGATTCTCTTATGTTTAGCTTGACTCTCGTCCTAAGCCTCTCTCTCTTCTGTCATTCCTGACTCTCGTCCCAAGCCTCTCTCTCCTGTCTTGCCTATCTCTCGTCCCAAGCCTCTCTCTCCTGTCCTTTCTAACTCTAGTCCCAAGCCTCTCTCTCCTGTCCAACCTGACTCTAGTCCCAAGCCTCTCTCTCTTGTCCCGTCTCGCTCTCATCCTATGCATCTTTCTCCTCTCCAACCTGAATTTCGTTCTATGCATCTCCCTCGTGTATTGCTTGACTCTCGTCCTGAGCCTTTTTCTCGTCTTACCTGACTCTCCACCCCAGCCTGTCTCTCTCGTCCAGCCTCACTCTCGCCCTGGCTGACTCTCATCCCAAACCTCTCTCTCTCACCTGCTCCATATATTCTCGTCTGAATCCACTCTCTCCTGTCTAGCTTGGCTCTCGTCCCAAGCCTCTCTTTTCCGTCCTGCCTGACTATCGTCCCAATCCTCTTTCTCCTGTCATACCTGATTCTCGTCCCAATCCTCTCTCTCCTGTCCTGCCTGACTCTCGTCCCAAGCCACTCGCTCCTCTCCTGCCTGACTCTCGTCCCAATCCTCTCTCTCCTGTCCTGCCTGACTCCCGTCCCAATTCTCTTTCTCCTCTCCTGCCTGACTCTCGTCCTAAGCCACTCTCTCGTATCCTGCTTAACTCTCGTCCCAAGCCTCACTCTCCTGTCCAGCCTGACTCTAGTCCCAAGCCTCTCTCTCTTGTCCTGTATCATTCTCTTCCTATGCATCTTTCTCATCTCCTGCCTGACTTTCGTCCTATGCATCTCCCTCGTGTCCTGCTTGACTCTCGTCCTAAGCCTCTTTCTCCTGTCTTACCTGACTCTCGTCCCCATCCTTTCTATCTCGTCCAGCCTCACTCTCTCACTGCTCTCCTGTCCTGCCTGACACTCATCCCAAACCTCTCTCTCACCTGTTTTACATATCCTCGTCTCAATCCACTCTCTCATGTCTAGCTTGACTCTCGTCCCAAGCCTCTCTCTCCTGTCTTGCCTAACTCTCGTCCCAAGCCTCTCTCTCCTGTCCTGCCTAACTCTCGTCCCAAGCCTCTCTCTCCTGTCCATCCTGACTCTAGTTCCAAGCCTCTCTCTCTTGTCCTCTCTCACTCTCGTCCTATGCATCTTTCTCCTCTCCTACCTTCTGTCATGCCTGACTCTCGTTACAAGCTTCTCTCTCCTGTCTTGCCTAACTCTCGTCCCAAGCCTCTCTCTCCTGTCCTGCCTAACTATCATCCAAAGCCTCTCTCTCCTCTCCATCCTGACTCTAGTCCCAAGCCTCTCTCTCTTGTCACGTCTCACTCTCGTCCTATGCAACTTTCTAGTCTCCTATCTGACTTTCGTCCTATGCATCTCCCTCGTGTCTTGCTCGACTCTCGTCGTGAGCCTTTTTCTAGTCTTACCTGACTCTCGTCCCAAGCCTGTCTCTCTCGTCCAGCCTCACTCTCCGTCCTGGCTGACTCTCATCCCAAACCTCTCTCTCACCTGTTCTACATATTCTCCTCTGAATCCACTCTCTCCTGTCTAGCTTGACTCTCGTCCCAAGCCTCACTCTCTTCCGTCCTGCCTGACTCTCGCCCCAATCCTCTCTCTCCTGTCATACCTGACTCTCGTCCCAATCCTCACTCTCCTGTCCTGCCTAACTCTCGTCCCAAGCCACTCGCTCCTCCCCTGCCTGACTCTCGTCCCAATCCTCTCTCTCCTGTCCTGCCTGACCCGTCCCATTTCTCTTTCTCCTCTCCTGCCTAACTCTCGTCCCAAGACACTCTCTCGTATCCTGCTTAACTCTCGTCCCAAGCCTCTCTCTCCTGTCCAGCCTGACTCTAGTCCCAAGACTCTCTCTCTTGTCCTGTCTCATTCTCGTCCTATACATCTTTCTCCTCTCCTGCCTGACTTTCGTCCAATGCATCTCCCTCGTGTCTTGCTTGACTCTCGTCTTAAGCCTCTTTCTCCTGTCTCACCTGATTCTCGTTCCTAGCCTGTCTATCTCGTCCAGCCTCACTCTCTCACTGCTCTCCTGTCCTTCCTGACTCTCATCCCAAACCTCTCTCTCACCTGTTCTACATATTCTCGTCTGAATCCACTCTCTCCTGTCTAGCTTGACTCTCGTCCCAAGCCTCTCTGTCCTGTCTTGCCTAACTCGCGTCCCAAGCCTCTCTCTGGTGTCCTGCCTAACTCTCGTCCCAAGCCTCTCTCTCCTGTCCATCCTGACTCTAGTCCCAAGCCTCTCTCTCTTGTCCTGTCTCAGTCTCTTGCTATGCATCTTTCTCCTCTCCTACCTGACTTTCGTCCTATGCATCTCCCTCGTGTCTTGCTTGACTTTCGTCCCAAGCCTATTTCTCGTCTTACCTGACTCTCGTCCCCAGCCTGTCTCTCTCGTCCAGCCTCACTCTCGTCCTAAGCCGCTCTCTCCTGTCCTGCCTGACTCTCATCCCAAAACTCTCTCTTACCTGTTCTACATATTCTCGTCTGAATCCACTCTCTCCTGTCTATCTTGATTCTCGTCCCAAGCCTCTCTCTCTTCTCTCATGCCTGACTCTCGTCCCAAGCCTCTCTCTCCTGTCTTGCCTAACTCTCGTCCCAAGCAACTCGCTCCTGTCCTGCCTGACTCTCGTCCCAATTCTCTTTCTCCTCTCCTGCCTGACTCTCGTCCCAAGCCACTCTCTCGTATCTTGCTTAACTCTCGTCCCAAGCCTCTCTCTCCTGTCCAGCCTGACTCTAGTCCCAAGCCTCTATCTCTTGTCCTCTCTCACTCTCGTCCTATGCATCTTTCCCCTCTCCTGCCTGACTTTCGTCCTATGCATCTCCCTCGTGTCTTGCTTGACTCTCGTCCTAAGCCTCTTTCTCCTGAATTACTTGACTCTCGTCCCCAGCCTGTCTCTCTCGTCCAGCCTCGCTCTCCTCTCTTGCCTGACTCTCATCCTAAACCTCTCTCTCACCTGTTCTACATATTCTCGTCTGAATCCACTCTCTACTGTCTAGCTCGACTCTCGTCCCAAGCCTCTCTCACTTCCGTCCTGCCTGAGTCTCGTTCCAATCTCCTGTCATGCCTGACTCTCGTCCCAATTCTCTCTCTCCTGTCCTGCCTGACTCTCGACCCAAGCCACTCGCTCCTCTCCTGCCTGACTCTCATCCCAATCCTCTCTCTCCTGCCCTGCCTGACTCTCGTCCCAATTCTATATCTCCTCTCCTGCCTGACTCTCGCCCCAAGCCATTATAGGGTATCCTGCTTAACTCTCGTCCCATGACTCTCTCTCCTGTCCAGCCTGACTCTAGTCCCAAGACTCTCTCTCTTGTCCTGTCTCACTCTCGTCCTATGCATCTTTCTCCTCTCCTCCCTGACTTTCGTCCAATGCATCTCCCTCGTGTCTTGCTTGACTCTCGTCTTAAGCCTCTTTCTCCTGTCTCACCTGATTCTCGTTCCTAGCCTGTCTATCTCGTCCAGCCTCACTCTCTCACTGCTCTCCTGTCCTTCCTGACTCTCATCCCAAACCTCTCTCTCACCTGTTCTACATATTCTCGTCTGAATCCACTCTCTCCTGTCTAGCTTGACTCTCGTCCCAAGCCTCTCTGTCCTGTCTTGCCTAACTCGCGTCCCAAGCCTCTCTCTGGTGTCCTTTCTAACTCTCGTCCCAAGCCTCTCTCTCCTGTCCATCCTGACTCTAGTCCTAAGCCTCTCTCTCTTGTCCTGTCTCAGTCTCTTCCTATGCATCTTTCTCCTCTCCTACCTGACTTTCGTCCTATGCATCTCCCTCGTGTCTTGCTTGACTCTCGTCCCAAGCCTATTTCTCGTCTTACCTGACTCTCGTCCCCAGCCTGTCTCTCTCGTCCAGCCTCACTCTCGTCCTAAGCCGCTCTCTCCTGTCCTGCCTGACTCTCATCCCAAAACTCTCTCTTACCTGTTCTACATATTCTCGTCTGAATCCACTCTCTCCTGTCTATCTTGATTCTCGTCCCAAGCCTCTCTCTCTTCTCTCATGCCTGACTCTCGTCCAAAGCCTCTCTCTACTGTCTTGCCTCCTGCCTAACTCTCGTCCCAAGCCTCTCTCTCCTGTCCATCCTGACTCTAGTCCAAGCCTCTCTCTCTGTCCTTCTCATCTCTCCTATGCATCTTTCTCCTCTCCTACCTGACTTTCGTCCTAGCATCTCCTCGTGTCTTGCTTGACTCTCGTCCAAGCCTTTTTCTCTGTCTTACTACTCTCGTCCCCAGCCTCGTCTCCTCTCGTCCAGCCTACTCTCGTCCTAAGCCTCTCTACTACCTGCTCCTGCTCTCAACCTCTCTCGATCCCAAGCCTCTCTCTCTGTCTGCTACTCTGTCCCAGCCTCTTCTCCTGTCCTCTGAACTCGTCCCAACTCTCTCTCCTGTCCTGACTCTGTCAAGCCCTCTCCTGTCCCTCATCTTCAGACTCTCTTCTCCTCTCACCTCCTCGTACTGCCTGACTCTCGTCCAACCTCTCTCTCGTCTGCCTACTCTCGTCCACCAAAACTCTCTCCTGTCCTGCCTGACTCTCGTCCATTCTCTTTCTCCTCTCCTGCCTGATCTCGTCCAACCCTCTTCGTATCTTCTTAACTCTCGTCCCAAGCCTCTCTCTCCTGTCCGCCTGACTCTATCCCAAGCCTCATCTCTTTCCTGCTACTCTCGTCCTAGCTCTTTCCCCTCTCCGCCTACTTCTCGTCCATCTCTCCTCTCTGTCTTGCTTGACTCTCGTCCAAGCTCTCTCCTGTCTTACCTGACTCTCGTCCCAAGCCTTCTCTCGTTCAGCCTACTCTCGTACAAGCGCTCTCTGTCCTGCCTGACTCTCATCCAAACCTCTCTCCCTTTCTACTATCTCCCAACACTCTCTCTGTTTAGCTGACTCTCGTCCAAGCCTCTCTCTCTTCTGTCATGCCTGACTCTCGTCCCAAGCCTCTCTCTTCTGTCTGCCTTCTCTCGTCCAATCCTCTCTCTCTGTCCTCCCTGACTCTCGTTCCAATCTCTTCTCCTCTCCTCCTGACTCTCGTCAAGCCACTCTCTCGTACCTTCTTAACTCTCGTCCAAGTCTCTCTCCTGTCCACCTGACTCTAGTCCCAAGCCTCTCTCTCTTGTCAATCTCACTCTCGTCCTATGCATCTTTCTCCATCTCCTGCCTGACTTCTCGTCTTGCTTGACTCTCGTCCTAAGCCTCTTTCTCCTGAATTACTTGACTCTCGTCCCCAGCCTGTCTCTCTCGTCCAGCCTCGCTCTCCTCTCCTGCCTGATCTCTCATCCTAAACCTCTCTCTCACCTGTTCTACATATTCTCGTCTGAATCCACTCTCTACTGTCTAGCTCGACTCTCGTCCCAAGCCTCTCTCTCTTCCGTCCTGCCTGAGTCTCGTCCCAATCTCCTGTCATGCCTGACTCTCGTCCCAATCCTCACTCTCCTGTCCTGCCTAACTCTCGTCCCAAGCCACTCGCTCCTCCCCTGCCTGACTCTCGTCCCAATCCTCTCTCTCCTGTCCTGCCTGACTCCCGTCCCATTTCTCTTTCTCCTCTCCTGCCTAACTCTCGTCCCAAGCCACTCTCTCGTATCCTGCTTAACTCTCGTCCCAAGCCTCTCTCTCCTGTCCAGCCTGACTCTAGTCCCAAGACTCTCTCTCTTGTCCTGTCTCATTCTCGTCCTATACATCTTTCTCCTCTCCTGCCTGACTTTCGTCCAATGCATCTCCCTCGTGTCTTGCTTGACTCTCGTCTTAAGCCTCTTTCTCCTGTCTCACCTGATTCTCGTTCCTAGCCTGTCTATCTCGTCCAGCCTCACTCTCTCACTGCTCTCCTGTCCTTCCTGACTCTCATCCCAAACCTCTCTCTCACCTGTTCTACATATTCTCGTCTGAATCCACTCTCTCCTGTCTAGCTTGACTCTCGTCCCAAGCCTCTCTGTCCTGTCTTGCCTAACTCGCGTCCCAAGCCTCTCTCTGGTGTCCTGCCTAACTCTCGTCCCAAGCCTCTCTCTCCTGTCCATCCTGACTCTAGTCCCAAGCCTCTCTCTCTTGTCCTGTCTGTCTCTTGCTATGCATCTTTCTCCTCTCCTACCTGACTTTCGTCCTATGCATCTCCCTCGTGTCTTGCTTGACTCTCGTCCCAAGCGTATTTCTCGTCTTCCCTGACTCTCGTCCCCAGCCTGTCTCTCTCGTCCAGCCTCACTCTCGTCCTAAGCCGCTCTCTCCTGTCCTGCCTGACTCTCATCCCAAAACTCTATCTTACCTGTTCTACATATTCTCGTCTGAATCCACTCTCCCCTGTCTATCTTGACTCTCGTCCCAAGCCTCTCTCTCTTCTCTCATGCCTGACTCTCGTCCCAAGCCTCTCTCTCCTGTCCAGCCTGACTCTAGTCCTGTCTCACTCTCGTCCTATGCATCTTTCCCCTCTCCTGCCTGACTTTCGTCCAATGCATCTCCCTCGTGTCTTGCTTGACTCTCGTCCTAAGCATCTTTCTCCTGTCTTACCTGACTCTCGTCCCAAGCCTGTCTCTCGTTCAGCCTCACTCTCGTACTAAGACGCTCTACTGTCCTGCCTGACTCTCATCCTAAACCTCTCTCTCACCTGTTCTACATATTCTAGTCTGAATCCACTCTCGTCCCAAGCCTCTCACTCCTGTCTTGCCTATCTCTCGTCCCAATCCTCTCTCTCCTGTCCTCCCTGACTCTCGTTCCAATTCTCTTTCTCCTCTCCTACCTGACTATCGTCTAAAGCCACTCTCTCGTATCCTGCTTAACTCTCGTCCCAAGTCTCTCTCTCCTGTTCAGCCTGACTCTAGTCCCAAGCCTCTCTCTTGTCATATCTCACTCTCGTCCTATGCATCTTTCTCCTCTCCTGCCTGACTTTCGTCCTATGCATCTCCCTCGTGTCTTGCTTGACTCTCGTCCTAAGCCTCTTTCTCCTGAATTACTTGACTCTCGTCCCCAGCCTGTCTCTCTCGTCCAGCCTCGCTCTCCTCTCCTGCCTGACTCTCATCCTAAACCTCTCTCTCACCTGTTCTACATATTCTCGTCTGAATCCACTCTCTACTGTCTAGCTCGACTCTCGTCCCAAGCCTCTCTCTCTTCCGTCCCGCCTGAGTTTCGTCCCAATCTCCTGTCATGCCTGACTCTCGTCCCAATTCTCTCTCTCCTGTCCTGCCTGACTCTCGTCCCAAGCCACTCGCTCCTCTCCTGCCTGACTCTCATCCCAATCCTCTCTCTCCTGCCCTGCCTGACTCTCGTCCCAATTCTCTATCTCCTCTCCTGCTTAACTCTCGTCCCATGACTCTTTCTCCAGTCCAGCCTGACTCTAGTCCCAAGACTCTCTCTTGTCCTGTCTCACTCTCGTCCTATGCATCTTTCTCCTCTCCTCAATGACTTTCGTCCTATGCATCTCCCTCGTGTCTTGCTTGACTCTCGTCCCAAGCCTCTTTCTCCTGTCTTACCTGACTCTCGTCCCCAGCCTGTCTCTCTCGTCAAGCCTCACTCTCGTCCTAAGCCGCTCTCCTGTCCTGCCTGACTCTCATCCTAAAAATGTCTCTCACCTGTCCTACATATTCTCGTCTGAATTCACTCTCTGATGTCTAGCTTGACTCTCGTCCCAAGCCTCTCTCTCTTCTGTCATGCTTGACTCTCGTCCCAAGCCTCTCTCTCCTGTCTTACCTAACTCTCGTCCCAAGCCTCTCTCTCCTGTCCTTTCTAACTCTCGTCCCAAGCCTCTCTCTCCTGTCCAACCTGACTCTTGTCCTATCTCACTCGCGTCCTATGCATCTTTCTCCTCTCCTACCTGACTTTCGTCCTATGCATCTCCCTCGTGTCTTGCTTGACTCTCGTCCTAAGCCTCTTTTTCCTGCCTTACCTGACTCTCGTCCCCAGAATGTCTCTCTCGTCTAGCCTCACTCTCGTCCTAAGCCGCTCTACTGTCCTGCCTGACTCTCATCCTAAACCTCTCTCTCACCTGTTCTACATATTCTCGTCTGAATCCACTCTCTCATGTTTAGCTTGACTCTCGTCCCAAGCCTCTCTCTTCTGTCATTCCTGACTCTCGTCCCAAGCCTCTCTCTCCTGTCTTGCCTATCTCTCGTCCCAAGCCTCTCTCTCCTGTCCTTTCTAACTCTAGTCCCAAGCCTCTCTCTCCTGTCCAACCTGACTCTAGTCCAAGCCTCTCTCTCTTGTCCCGTCTCACTCTCATCCTATGCATCTTTCTCCTCTCCAACCTGAATTTCGTCCTATGCATCTCCCTCGTGTATTGTCCTGAGCCTCTTTCTCGTCTTACCTGACTCTCCTCCCCAGCCTGTCTCTCTCGTCCAGCCTCACTTTCGCCCTGGCTGACTCTCATCCCAAACCTCTCTCTCACCTGCTCCATATATTCTCGTCTGAATCCACTCTCTCCTGTCTAGCTTGGCTCTCGTCCCAAGCCTCTCCTTTCCGTCCTGCCTGACTATCGTCCCAATCCTCTTTCTCTTGTCATACCTGATTCTCGTCCCAATCCTCTCTCTCCTGTCCTGCCTGACTCTCGTCCCAAGCCACTCGCTCCTCTCCTGTCTGACTCACGTCCCAATCCTCTCTCTCCTGTCCTGCCTGACTCCCGTCCCAATTCTCTTTCTCCTCTCCTGCCTGACTCTCGTCCCAAGCCACTCTCTCGTATCCTGCTTAACTCTCGTCCCAAGCCTCCCTCTCCTGTCCAACCTGATTCTAGTCCCAAGACTCTCTCTTGTCCTGTCATTCTCGTCCTATACATCTTTCTCCTCTCCTGCCTGACTTTCGTCTCATGCATCTCCCTCGTGTCTTGCTTGACTCTCGTCTTAAGCCTCTTTCTACTGTCTCACCTGACTCTCGTCCCAAGCCTCTCTCTCCTGTCTTGCCTAACTCTCGTCCCAAGCCTCTCCTCTCTGTCCTGCCTAACTCTCGTCCCAAGCCTCTCTCTCTGTCCATCCTGACTCTAGTTCCAAGCCTCATCTCTCTTGTCCTCTCTCACTCTCGTCCGATGCATCTGTTCTCCTCTCCTACTTCTGTCATGCCTGACTCTCGTCCCAAGCCTCTCTCTCCTGTCTTGCCTAACTCTCGTCCAAGCCTCTCTCTCCTGTCCTGCCTAACTCTCGTCCCAAGCCTCTCTCTTCCTGTCCATCCTGACTCTAGTTCCAAGCCTCTCTCTCATGTCTCTCTCACTCTCGTCCTATGCATCTTTCTCCTCTCCTACCTTCTGTCATGCCTGACTCTCGTCCCAAGCTTCTCTCTCCTGTCTTGCCTAACTCTCGTCCCAAGCCTCTCTCTCCTGTCCTGCCTAACTCTCGTCCAAAGCCTCTCTCTCCTCTCCATCCTGACTCTAGTCCCAAGCCTCTCTCTCTTGTCACGTCTCACTCTCGTCCTATGCAACTTTCTAGTCTCCTATCTGACTTTCGTCCTATGCATCTCCCTCGTGTCTTGCTTGACTCTCGTCCTAAGCCTCTTTCTCCTGAATTACTTGACTCTCCTCCCCAGCCTGTCTCTCTCGTCCAGCCTCGCTCTCCTTTCCTGCCTGACTCTCATCCTAAACCTCTCTCTCACCTGTTCTACAAATTCTCGTTTGAATCCACTCTCTACTGTCTAGCTCGACTCTCGTCCCAAGCTTCTCTCTCTTCCGTCCTGCTTGAGTCTCGTCCCAATCTCCTGTCATGCCTGACTCTCGTCCCAATTCTCTCTCTCCTGTCCTGCCTGACTCTCGTCCCAAGCCACTCGCTCCTCTCCTGCCTGACTCTCATCCCAATCCTCTCTCTCCTGCCCTGCCTGACTCTCGTCCCAATTCTCTATCTCCTCTCCTGCCTGACCCTCGCCCCAAGCCATTATAGGGTATCCTGCTTAACTCTCGTCCCATGACTCTCTCTCCTGTCCAGCCTGACTCTAGTCCCAAGACTCTCTCTCTTGTCCTGTCTCACTCTCGTCCTATGCATCTTTCTCCTCTCCTCAATGACTTTCGTCCTATGCATCTCCCTCGTGTCTTGCTTGACTCTCGTTCTAAGCCTCTTTCTCCTGTCTTACCTGACTCTCGTCCCCAGCCTGTCTCTCTCGTCAAGCCTCACTCTCGTCCTAAGACACTCTCCTGTCCTGCCTGACTCTTATCCTAAAAATGTCTCTCACCTGTCCTACATATTCTCGTCTGAATTCACTCTCTGATGTCTAGCTTGACTCTCGTCCCAAGCCTCTCTTTCTTCTGTCATGCTTGACTCTCGTCCCAAGCCTCTCTCTCCTGTCTTACTTAACTCTCGTCTCAAGCCTCTCTCTCCTGTCCTTTCTAATTCTCGTCCCAAGCCTCTCTCTCCTGTCCAACCTGACTCTAGTCCCAAGCCTCTCTCTCTTGGTCTCTCACTCGCGTCCTATGCATCTTTCTCCTCTCCTACCTGACTTTCGTCCTATGCATCTCCCTCGTGTCTTGCTTGACTCTCGTCCTAAGCCTCTTTCTCCTGTCTTACCTGACTCTCGTCGCCAGCCTTTCTATCTCGTCCAGCCTCACTCTCTCACTGCTCTCCTGTCCTGCCTGACACTCATCCCAAACCTATCTCTCACCTGTTTTACATATTCTCGTCTCAATCCACTCTCTCATGTCTAGCTTGACTCTCGTCCCAAGCCTCTCTCTCCTGTCCTGCCTAACTCTCGTCCCAAGCCTCTCTCTCCTGTCCATCCTGACTCTAGTTCCAAGCCTCTCTCTCTTGTCCTCTCTCACTCTCGTCCTATGCATCTTTCTCCTCTCCTACCTTCTGTCATGCCTGACTCTCGTCCCAAGCCTCTCTCTCCTGTCTTGCCTAACTCTCGTCCCAAGCATCTCTCTCCTGTCCTGCCTAACTCTCGTCCCAAGCTTCTCTCTCCTGTCCATCCTGACTCTAGTTCCAAGCCTCTCTCTCTCTTCCTCTCTCACTCTCGTCCTATGCATCTTTCTCCTCTCCTACCTTCTGTCATGCCTGACTCTCGTCCCAAGCTTCTCTCTCCTGTCTTGCCTAACTCTCGTCCCAAGCCTCTCTCTCCTGTCCTGCCTAACTCTCGTCCAAAGCCTCTATCTCCTCTCCATCCTAACTCTAGTGCCAAGCCTCTCTCCCTTGTCACGTCTCACTCTCGTCCTATGCAACTTTCTAGTCTCCTATCTGACTTTCGTCCTATGCATCTCCCTCGTGTCTTGCTTGACTCTCGTCGTGAGCCTTTTTCTAGTCTTACCTGACTCTCGTCCCAAGCCTGTCTCTCTCGTCCAGCCTCACTCTCGTCCTGGCTGACTCTCATCCCAAACCTCTCTCTCACCTGTTCTACATATTCTCCTCTGAATCCACTCTCTCCTGTCTAGCTTGACTCTCGTCCCAAGCCTCTCTCTCTTCCGTCCTGCCTGACTCTCGCCCCAATCCTCTCTCTCCTGTCATGCCTGACTCTCGTCTCAATCCTCACTCTCCTGTCCTGCCTAACTCTCGTCCCAAGCTACTCGCTTCTCCCCTGCCTGACTCTCGTCCCAATCCTCTCTCTCCTGTCCTGCCTGACTCCCGTCCCATTTCTCTTTCTTCTCTCCTGCCTAACTCTCGTCCCAAGCCACTCTCTCGTATCCTGCTTAACTCTCGTCCCAAGCCTCTCTCTCCTGTCCAGCCTGACTCTAGTCCCAAGACTCTCTCTTTTGTCTTGTCTCATTCTCGTCCTATACATCTTTCTCCTCTCCTGCCTGACTTTCGTCCAATGCATCTCCCTCGTGTTTTGCTTGACTCTCGTCTTAAGCCTCTTTCTCCTATCTCACTTGATTCTTGTTCCTAGCCTCTCTATCTCGTCCAGCCTCACTCTCTCACTGCTCTCCTGTCCTTCCTGACTCTCATCCCAAACCTCTCTCTCACCTGTTCTACATATTCTCGTCTGAATCCACTCTCTCCTGTCTAGCTTGACTCTCGTCCCAATCCTCTCTGTCCTGTCTTGCCTAACTCGCGTCCCAAGCCTCTCTCTGGTGTCCTGCCTAACTCTCGTCCCAAGCCTCTCTCTCCTGTCCATCCTGACTCTAGTCCTAAGCCTCTCTCTCTTGTCCTGTCTCAGTCTCTTCCTATGCATCTTTCTCCTCTCCTACCTGACTTTCGTCCTATGCATCTCCCTCGTGTCTTGTTTGACTCTCGTCTCAAGCCTATTTCTCGTCTTCCCTGACTCTCGTCCCCAGCCTGTCTCTCTCGTCCAGCCTCACTCTCGTACTAAGCCGCTCTCTCCTGTCCTGCCTGACTTTCATCCCAAAACTCTCTCTTACCTGTTCTACATATTCTCGTCTGAATCCACTCTCTCCTCTCTATCTTGATTCTCGTCCCAAGCCTCTCTCTCTTCTCTCATGCCTGACTCTCGTCCCAAGCCTCTCTCTCCTGTCTTGCCTAACTCTCGTCCCAAGCATCTCGCTCCTGTCCTGCCTGACTCTCGTCCCAATTCTCTTTCTCCTCTCCTGCCTGACTCTCGTCCCAAGCCACTCTCTCGTATCTTGCTTAACTCTCGTCCCAAGTCTCTCTCTCCTGTCTAGCCTGACTCTAGTCCCAAGCCTCTATCTCTTGTCCTGTCTCACTCTCGTCCTATGCATCTTTCCCCTCTCCTGCCTGACTTTCGTCCTATGCATCTCCCTCGTGTCTTGCTTGACTCTCGTCCTAAGCATCTTTCTCCTGTCTTACATGACTCTCGTCCCAAGCCTGTCTCTTTCGTCCAGCCTCGCTCTCCTCTCCTGACTGACTCTCATCCTAAACCTCTCTCTCACCTGTTCTACATATTCTCGTCTGAATCCACTCTCTACTGTCTAGCTCGACTCTCGTCCCAAGCTTCTCTCTCTTCCGTCCTGCTTGAGTCTCGTCCCAATCTCCTGTCATGCCTGACTCTCGTCCCAATTCTCTCTCTCCTGTCCTGCCTGACTCTCGTCCCAAGCCAATCGCTCCTCTCCTGCCTGACTCTCATCCCAATCCTCTCTCTCCTGCCCTGCCTGACTCTCGTCCCAATTCTCTATCTCCTCTCCTGCCTGACTCTCGCCCCAAGCCATTATAGGGTATCCTGCTTAACTCTCGTCCCATGACTCTTTCTCCAGTCCAGCCTGACTCTAGTCCCAAGACTCTCTCTTGTCCTGTCTCACTCTCCTCACTCTTTCTCCTCTCCTCAATGACTTTCGTCCTATGCATCTCCCTCGTGTCTTGCTTGACTCTCGTTCTAAGCCTCTTTCTCCTGTCTTACATGACTCTCGTCCCCAGCCTGTCTCTCTCGTCAAGCCTCACTCTCGTCCTAAGCCACTCTCTGTCCTGCCTGACTCTCATCCTAAAAATGTCTCTCACCTGTCCTACATATTCTCGTCTGAATTCACTCTCTGATGTCTAGCTTGACTCTCGTCCCAAGCCTCTCTCTCTTCTGTCATGCTTGACTCTCGTCCCAAGCCTCTCTCTCCTGTCTTACCTAACTCTCGTCCCAAGCCTCTCTCTCCTGTCCTTTCTAACTCTCGTCCCAAGCCTCTCTCTCCTGTCTTGCCTAACTCTCGTCCCAAGCCTCTCTCTCCTGTCCTGCCTAACTCTCGTCCCAAGCCTCTCTCTCCTGTCCATCCTGACTCTAGTTCCAAGCCTCTCTCTCTTGTCCTCTCTCACTCTCGTCCTATGCATCTTTCTCCTCTCCTACCTTCTGTCATGCTTGACTCTCGTCCCAAGCTTCTCTCTCCTGTCTTGCCTAACTCTCGTCCCAAGCCTCTCTCTGGTGTCCTGCCTAACTCTCGTCCCAAGCCTCTCTCTCCTCTCCATCCTGACTCTAGTCCCAAGCCTCTCTCTCTTGTCACGTCTCATTCTCGTCCTATGCAACTTTCTAGTCTCCTATCTGACTTTCGTCCTATGCATCTCCCTTGTGTCTTGCTTGACTCTCGTCGTGAGCCTTTTTCTAGTCTTACTTGACTCTCGTTCCAAGCTTGTCTCTCTCGTCCAGCCTCACTCTCGTCCTGCTGACTCTCATCCGAAACCTCTCTCACCTGTTCTACATATTCTCCTCTGAATCCACTCTCTCCTGTCTAGCTTGACTCTCATCCCAAGCCTCTCTCTCTTCCATCCTGCCTGACTCTCGCCCCAATCCTCTCTCTCCTGTCATGCATGACTCTCGTCCCAATCCTCACTCTCCTGTCCTGCCTAACTCTCGTCCCAAGCTACTCGCTTCTCCCCTGCCTGACTCTCGTCCCAATCCTCTCTCTCCTGTCCTGCCTGACTCCCGTCCCATTTCTCTTTCTTCTCTCCTGCCTAACTCTCGTCCCAAGCCACTCTCGTATCCTGCTTAACTCTCGTCCCAAGCCTCTCTCTCCTGTCCAGCCTGACTCTAGTCCCAAGACTCTCTCTTTTGTCTTGTCTCATTCTCGTCCTATACATCTTTCTCCTCTCCTGCCTGACTTTCGTCCAATGCATCTCCCTCGTGTTTTGCTTGACTCTCGTCTTAAGCCTCTTTCTCCTATCTCACTTGATTCTTGTTCCTAGCCTCTCTATCTCGTCCAGCCTCACTCTCTCACTGCTCTCCTGTCCTTCCTGACTCTCATCCCAAACCTCTCTCTCACCTGTTCTACATATTCTCGTCTGAATCCACTCTCTCCTGTCTAGCTTGACTCTCGTCCCAATCCTCTCTGTCCTGTCTTGCCTAACTCGCGTCCAAAGCCTCTCTCTCCTGTCCATCCTGACTCTAGTCCCAATCCTCTCTCTCTTGTCCTGTCAGTCTCTTCCTATGCATCTTTCTCCTCTCCTACCTGACTTTCGTCCTATACATCTCCCTCGTATCTTGCTTGACTCTCGTCCCAAGCCTATTTCTCGTCTTCCCTGACTCTCGTCCCCAGCCTGTCTCTCTCGTCCAGCCTCACTCTCGTCCTAAGCCGCTCTCTCCTGTCCTGCCTGACTCTCATCCCAAAATTATCTCTTACTTGTTCTACATATTCTCGTCTGAATCCACTCTCTCCTGTCTATCTTGATTCTCGTCCCAAGCCTCTCTCTCTTCTCTCATGCCTGACTCTCGTCTTGCCTATCTCTCGTCCCAATCCTCTCTCTCCTGTCCTCCCTGACTCGCGTTCCAATTTTCTTTCTCCTCTCCTACCTGACTCTCGTCTAAAGCCACTCTCTCGTATCCTGCTTAACTCTCGTCCCAAGTCTCTTTTTCCTTTCCAGCCTGACTCTAGTCCCAAGCATCTCTCTCTTGTCCTGTCTCATTCTCGTCATATACATTTTTCTCCTCTCCTGCCTGACTTTCGTCCAATGCATCTCCCTCGTGTCTTGCTTGACTCTCGTCCTAAGCATCTTTCTCCTGTCTTACCTGACTCTCGTCCCAAGCCTGTCTCTCGTTCAGCCTCATTCTCGTACTAAGACGCTCTACTGTCCTGCCTGACTCTCATCCTAAACCTCTCTCTCACTGTTCTACATACTCTCGTCTGAATCCACTCTCGTCCCAAGCCTCTCTCTCTTCTGTCATGCCTTACTCTCGTCCCAAGCCTCTCTCTCCTGTCTTGCCTATCTCTCGTCCCAATCTTCTCTCTCCTGTCCTCCCTGACTCTCGTTCCAATTCTCTTTCTCCTCTCCTACCTGACTCTCGTCTAAAGCCACTCTCTCGTATCCTGCTTAACTCTCGTCCAAGTCTCTCTCTCCTGTCCAGCCTGACTCTAATCCCAAGCCTGCTCTTTTCTCTTGTCATATCTCTACTCTCTGTCTTATGCATCTTTCCTCCCTTCTCCTGCCTGACTTTCGTCCCTATGCCTCTCCCTCGTGTCTTGCTTGACTCTCGTCCTAAGCCTCGTATCTCCTGAATTTACTTGACTTCCTCGTCCCCAGCCTGTCTCTCTCGTCAGCCTCGCTCTCCTCTCCTGCCTGACTCTCATCCTAACCTCTCTCTCCTCACCTGTCTACATATTCATCGTCTGAATCCACTCTCTACTGTCTAGCTCGCTCTCTCTTCTTACCGTCCTGCTTGAGTCTCGTCCTAATCTTCCTGTCATGCCCTGACTTCTCGTCCCAATTCTCTCTCTCCTGCCCTGCCTGACTCTCGTCCCAATTCTCTATCTCCTCTCCTGCCTGACCCTCGCCCCAAGCCATTATAGGGTATCCTGCTTAACTCTCGTCCCATGACTCTCTCTCCTGTCCAGCCTGACTCTAGTCCCAAGCCTCTCTCTCCTGTCCTATCTCACTCGCGTCCTATGCATCTTTCTCCTCTCCTACCTGACTTTCGTCCTATGCATCTCCCTCGTGTCTTGCTTGACTCTCGTCCTAAGCCTCTTTCTCCTGTCTTACCTGACTCTCGTCGCCAGCCTTTCTATCTCGTCCAGCCTCACTCTCTCACTGATCTCCTGTCCCGCCTGACACTCATCCCAAACCTCTCTCTCACCTGTTTTACATATTCTCGTCTCAATCCACTCTCTCATGTCTAGCTTGACTCTCGTCCCAAGCCTCTCTCTCCTGTCATGCCTAACTCTCGTCCCAAGCCTCTCTCTCCTGTCCATCCTGACTCTAGTTCGAAGCCTCTCTCTCTTGTCCTCTCTCACTCTCGTCCTATGCATCTTTCTCCTCTCCTACCTTCTGTCATGCCTGACTCTCGTCCCAAGCCTCTCTCTCCTGTCTTGCCTAACTCTCGTCCCAAGCCTCTCTCTCCTGTCATGCCTAACTCTCGTCCCAAGCCTCTCTCTCCTGTCCATCCTGACTCTAGTTCCAAGCCTCTCTCTCTCTTCCTCTCTCACTCTCGTCCTATGCATCTTTCTCCTCTCCTACCTTTTGTCATGCCTGACTCTCGTCCCAAGCTTCTCTCTCCTGTCTTGCCTAAACTCTCGTCCCAAGCCTCTATCTCCTGTCCTGCCTAACTCTCGTCCAAAGCCTCTCTTTCCTCTCCATCCTGACTCTAGTCCCAAGCCTCTCTCTCTTGTCACGTCTCACTCTGGTCCTATGCAACTATCTGACTTTCGTCCTATGCATCTCCCTCGTGTCTTGCTTGACTCTCGTCGTGAGCCTTTTTCTAGTCTTACCTGACTCTCGTCCCAAGCCTGTCTCTCTCGTCCAGCCTCACTCTCGTCCTGGCTGACTCTCATCCCAAACCTCTCTCTCACCTGTTCTACATATTCTCCTCTGAATCCACTCTCTCCTGTCTACCTTGACTCTCGTCCCAAGCCTCTCTCTCTTCCGTCCTGAATGACTCTCGCCCCAATCCTCTCTCTCCTGTCATGCCTGACTCTCGTCCCAATCCTCACTCTCCTGTCTTGCCTAACTCTCGCCAAAATCCTCTCTCTCCTGTCATGCCTGATTCTCGTCCCAATCCTCACTCTCCTCTCCTGCCTAACTCTCGTCCCAAGCCACTCTCTCGTATCCTGCTTAACTCTCGTCCCAAACCTCTCTCTCCTGTCCAGCCTGACTCTAATCCCAAGACTCTCTCTTGTCTTCTCTCATTCTCGTCCTATACATCTTTCTCCTCTCCTGCCTGACTTTCGTCCAATGCATCTCCCTCGTGTCTTAAGCCTCTTTCTCCTGTCTCACCTGATTCTCGTTCCTAGCCTGTCTATCTCGTCCAGCCTCACTCTTTCACTGCTCTCCTGTCCTTCCTGACTCTCATCCCAAACCTCTCTCTCACCTGTTCTACATATTCTCGTCTGAATCCACTCTCTCCGGTCTAGCTTGACTCTCGTCCCTGTCTTGCCTAACTCGCGTCCCAAGCCTCTCTCTGGTGTCCTGCCTAACTCTCGTCCCAAGCCTCTCTCTCCTGTCCATCCTGACTCTAGTCCCAAGCCTCTCTCTCTTGTCCTGTCTCAGTCTCTTGCTATGCATCTTTCTCCTCTCCTACCTGACTTTCGTCCTATGCATCTCCCTCGTGTCTTGCTTGACTCTCGTCCCAAGCCTATTTCTTGTCTTACCTGACTCTCGTCCCCAGCCTGTCTCTCTCGTCCAGCCTCACTCTCGTCCTAAGCCGCTCTCTCCTGTCCTGCCTGACTCTCATCCCAAAACTCTCTCTTACCTGTTCTACATATTCTCGTCTGAATCCACTCTCTCCTGTCTATCTTGATTTTCATCCCAAGCCTCTCTCTCTTCTCTCATGCCTGACTCTCGTCCCAAGCCTCTCTCTCCTGTCTTGCCTAACTCTCGTCCCAAGCAACTCGCTCCTGTCCTGCTTCACTCTCGTCCCAATTCTCTTTCTCCTCTCCTGCCTTACTCTCGTACCAAGCCACTCTCTCGTATCTTGCTTAACTCTCGTCCCAAGCCTCTCTTTCCTGTCCAGCCTGACTCTAGTCCCAAGCCTCTATCTCTTGTCCTGTCTCACTCTCGACCTATGCATCTTTCCCCTCTCCTGCCTGACTTTCGTCCTATGCATCTCCCTCGTGTCTTGCTTGACTCTCGTCCTAAGCATCTTTCTCCTGTCTTACCTGACTCTCGTCCTAAGCCTGTCTTTCGTTCAGCCTCACTCTCGTACTAAGACGCTCTACTGTCCTGCCTGACTCTCATCCTAAACCTCTCTCTCACCTGTTCTACATATTCTCGTCTGAATCCACTCTCGTCCCAAGCCTCTCTTCTGTCATGCCTGACTCTCGTCCCAAGCCTCTCTCTCCTGTCTTGCCTATCTCTCGTCCCAATCCTCTCTCTCCTGTCCTCCTTGACTCTCGTTCCAATTCTCCTCTCGTATCCTGCTTAACTCTCTGTCCAGCCTGACTCTAGTCCCAAGCCTCTCTCTCTTGTCCTATCTCACTCGCGTCCTATGCATCTTTCTCCTCTCCTACCTGACTTTCGTCCTATGCATCTCCCTCGTGTCTTGCTTAACTCTCGTCCTAAGCCTCTTTTTCCTGCCTTACCTGACTCTCGTCCCCAGAATGTCTCTCTCGTCTAGCCTCACTCTCGTCCTAAGCCGCTCTACTGTCCTGCCTGACTCTCATCCTAAACCTCTCTCTCACCTGTTCTACATATTCTCGTCTGAATCCATTCTCTCATCTTTAGCTTGACTCTCGTCCCAAGCCTCTTTCTTCTGTCATTCCTGACTCTCGTCCCAAGCCTCTCTCTCCTGTCTTGCCTATCTCTCGTCCCAAGCCTCTCTCTCCTGTCCTTTCCAACTCTAGTCCCAAGCCTCTCTCTCCAGTCCAACCTGACTCTAGTCCCAAGCCTCTCTCTCTTGTCCCGTCTCGCTCTCATCCTATGCATCTTTCTCCCCTCCAACCTGAATTTCGTTCTATGCATCTCCCTCCTGTATTGCTTGACTCTCGTCCTGAGCCTTTTCTCGTCTTACCTGACTCTCCTCCCCAGCCTGTCTCTCTCGTCCAGCCTCACTCTCGCCCTGGCTGACTCTCATCCCAAACCTCTCTCTCACCTGCTCCATATATTCTCGTCTGAATCCACTCTCCTCTGTGTAGCTTGGCTCTCGTCCCAAGCCTCTCTTTTCCGTCCTGCCTGACCATCGTCCCAATCCTCTTTCTCCTGTCATACCTGATTCTCGTCCCAATCCTCTCTCTCCTGTCCTGCCTGACTCTCGTCCCAAGCCACTCGCTCCTCTCCTGCCTGACTCTCGTCCCAATCCTCTCTCTCCTGTCTTGCCTGACTCCCGTCCCAATTCTCTTTCTCCTCTCCTGCCTGACTCTCGTCCCAAGCCACTCTCTCGTATCCTGCTTAACTCTCGTCCTAAGCCTCCCTCTCCTGTCCAGCCTGATTCTAGTCCCAAGCCTCTCTCTCTTGTCCTGTCTCATTCTCTTCCTATGCATCTTTCTCCTCTCCTGCCTGACTTTCGTCCTATGCATCTTCCTCGTGTCTTGCTTGACTCTCGTCCTAAGACTCTTTCTCCTGTCTTACCTGACTCTCGTCCCCAGCCTTTCTATCTCGTCCAGCCTCACTCTCACTGCTCTCCTGTCCTGCCTGCCACTCATCCCAAACCTCTCTCTCACCTGTTTTACATATTCTCGTCTCAATCCATTCTCTCATGTCTATTTTGACTCTCGTCCCAAGCCTCTCTCCTATCTTGCCTAACTCTCGTCCCAAGCCTCTCTCTCCTGTCCATCCTGACTCTCACTCTCGTCCTATGCATCTTTCTCCTCTCCTACCTTCTGTCCTGCCTGTCTCTCGTCCCAAGCCTCTCTCTCTTGTCTTGCCTATCTCTCGTCCCAAGCATCTCTCTCCTGTCCTCCCTAACTCTCGTCCCAAGCCTCTCTTTCCTGTCCATTCTGACTCTAGTCCTGTCTCACTCTCGTCCTATGCATCTTTCTCCTCTCCTACCTGACTTTCGTCCTGCCTTCTGTCTTGCTTGACTCTCGTCCTAAGCCTCTTCCTCGTCTTACCTGCCACTCGTCTCCAGCCTCACTCTCGTCCAGTCTGACTCTCATCCCAGACCTCTATCACCTGTCCTGCCTGACTCTAGTCCCAATTCTCTATCTCCTCTTCTGCCTGACTCTCGTCCCAAGCCACTATAGCGTATCCTGCTTAACTCTCGTACCATGATTGTCCATCCTGACTTTAGTACCAAGCCTCTCTCTCTTGTCCTTGTCTCACTCTCGTCCTATGCATCTTTCTTCTCTCCTCCCTGAATTTCGTCCTATGCATCTCCCTCGGTTCTTGCTTGACTCTCGTCCTAAGCCTCTTTCTCTTGTCTTACCTGTCCCCAGCCTGTCTCTCTCGATAAGCCTCACACTCGTCCTAAGCCGTTCTCCTGTCCTGCCTGACTCTCATCCTAAAAATGTCTCACCTGTTCTCTCTCATGTCTAGCTTGACTCTCGTCCCAAGCCTCTCTCTGTTCTGTCATGCCTGACTCTCGTCCCAAGCCTCTCTCTCCTGTCTTACCTAACTCTCGTCCCAAGCCTCTCTCTCCTGTCCTTTCTAACTCTCGTCCCAAGCCTCTCTCTCCTGTCCAACATGACTCTAGTACCAAGCCTCTCTCTCTTGTCCTATCTCCTATGAATCTTTCTCCTCTCCTACCTGACTTTCGTCCTATGCATCTCCCTCGTGTCTTGCTTGACTCTCGTCCTAAGCCTCTTTCTCCTGTCTTACCTGACTCGTCCCCAGAATGTCTCTCTCGTCCAGCCTCACTCTCGTCCTAAGCCGTTCTACTGTCCTGCCTGACTCACCTGTTCTACATATTCTCGTCTGAATCCAATCTCTCATGTCTAGTTTGACTCTCGTCCCAATCTCTCTCTCTTCTGTCATGCCTGACTCTCGTCCCAAACCTCTCTCTCCTGTCTTACCTAACTCTTGTCCCCAGCCTGTCTCTCTCACTCTCGTCCTAAGCCACTCTCATGTCCTGCCTGACTCTCATCCTAAAAATGTCTTTCACCTATTCTACATATTCTCGTCTGAATTCACTCTCTCATGTCTAGCTTGACTCTCGTCCCAAGCCTCTCTCTCTTCTGTCATGCCTGACTCGTCCCAAGCCTCTCTCTCCTGTCTTGCCTATCTCTCGTCCCAGCCTCTCTCTCCTGTCCTGCCTAACTCTCGTCCCAAGACTCTCTCCTATCCATCCTGACTCTAGTCCCAAGCCTCTCTTGTCCCGTCTCACTCTTGTCCTATGCATCTTTCTCCTCTCTTACCTGACTTTCGTCCTAAGCATCTCCCTCGTGTATTGCTTGACTCTCGTCCTCAGCCTCTCTCGTCTTACCTGACTCTCGTGCCCGGCCTGTCTCTCTCGTCCAACCTCACTCTCGCCCTGGCTGACTCTCATCTCAAACCTCTCTCTCACCTGTTCTACATATTCTCGTCTGAATCTACTCTCTCCTGTCTAGCTTGGCTCTCGTCCCAAGCCTCTCTCTCTTCCGTCCTGCCTGACTCGTCCCAATCCTCTTTCTCCTGTCATACCTGATTCTTGTCCCAATCCTCTCTCTCCTGTCCTGCCTGACTCTCGTCCCAAGCCACTCGCTCCTCTCCTGCCTGACTCTCGTCCCAATCCTCTCTCTCCTGTCCTGCCTGACTCCCGTCCCAATTTTCTTTCTCCTCTCCTGCCTGACTCTCGTCCCTAGCCACTCTCGTATCCTGCTCAACTCTCGTCCCAAGCCTATCTCTCCTGTCCAGCCTGACTCTAGTCCCAAGCCTCTCTCTCTAGTCCTGTCTCATTCTCGTCTTATGAATCTTTCTCCTCTCCTGCCTGACTTTTGTCCTATGCATCTCCTTCGTTTCTTGCTTGACTCTAGTCCTAAGCCTCTTTCTCCTGTCTTACCTGACTCTCGTCCCCATCCTGTCTATCTCGTCCAGCCTCACTCTCTGCCTAAGCTTCTCTCCTATCCTGCCTGACTCATCCTAAACCTCTCTCTGACCTGTTCTACATATTCTCAACTAAATCCACTCTCTCCTGTCCATCCATCCAAGCCTCTCTCTCTTGTCCTGTCTCACTCTCGTCTTTCTCGTCTCCTACCTGACTTTCATCCGATGCATCTCCCTCGTGTCTTGCTTGACTCTCGTCCTAAGCCTCTTTCTCCTGTCTTACCTGACTCTCGTCCCCAGCCTGTCTCTCGTCAAGCCTCACTCTCGTCCTAAGCCGGCCTCCTGTCCTGCCTGACTCTCATCCTAAACCTGTCTCTCACCTGTTCTCCATATTCTCGTCTGAATCCAATCTCTCCTGTCTAGCTTGACTCGTCCCAAACCTCTCTCTCTTCTGTCCTGCTTGTCTCTCTTCCCAAGCCTCTCTCTCCTGTCTTGCCTATCTCTCGTCCCAAGCCTCTCTCTCCTGTCCTCCCTAACTCTCGTCCCAAGCCTCTCTCTCCTGTCCATCCTGACTCTAGTCCCAAGCCTCTCTCTCTTGTACTGCCTCACTCTCGTCCTATGCATCATTCTCCTCTTCTCCCTGACTTTCGTCCTATGCATCTCCCATCGTGTCTTGCTTGACTCTCGTCCAAAGCCTCTTTCTCCTCTTACCTGACTCTCGTCCACAGCCTGTCTATCTCGTCCAACCTCACTCTCTGCCTAAGCTTCTCTCCTATCCTGCCTGACTCTCATCCCAAACCTCTCTCTCACCTGTTCTACATATTCTCAACTAAATCCACTCTCTCCTGTCCATCCTGACTCTAGTCCCAAGCCTCTCTCTCTTGTCCTATCTCACTCGTGTCCTATGCATCTTTCTCCTCTCCTACCTGACTTTCGTCCTATGCATCTCCCTCGTGTCTTGCTTGACTCTCGTCCCAAGACTCTATCTCCTGTCTTGCCTAACTCTCGTCCCAAGCCTCTATCTCCTGTCTTGCCTAACTCTCGTCCCAAGCCTCTCTCTCCTGTCCATCCTAACTCGTCCCAAGCCTCTTTCTCTTGTCCCGTCTCACTCTCGTCCTATGCATCTTTCTCCTGTCCATCCTAACTCTAGTCCCAAGCCTCTTTCTCTTGTCCCGTCTCACTCTCGTCCTAAGCATCTTTCTCCACTCCTTCCTGACTTTCGTCCTATGCATCTCCCTCGTGTCTTGCTTGACTCTCGTCCACAGCCTGTCTCTCTCGTCCAGCCTCACTCTCGTCCTGGGTGACTCTCATCCCAAACCTCTCTTACACCCGCTCTACATATTTTCGACTGAATCCACTCTCTCCTGTCTAGCTTGACTCTCGTCCCAATCCTCATTCTCCTGTCATGCCTGACTCTCGTCCCAATCCTCTCTCTCCTGTCCTGCCTGACTCTCGTCCCAATCCTCTCTCTCCTGTCTTGCCTGACTCCCGTCCCAATTCTCTTTCTCCTCTCCTGCCTGACTCTCGTCACAAGCCACTCTCTCTCCTTTCATGCCTGCTTAACTCTCGTCTCAAGCCTCTCTCTCCTGTCCAACCTGACTCTAGTCCGAAGCCTCTCTCTTGTACTGTCTCACTTTCGTCCTATGCATCTTTCTCCTCTCCTACCTGACTTTCGTGTCTTGCTTGAATCTCGTCCTAAGCCTCTTTCTCCTGTCTTACCTGACTCTCGTCCCCAGACTGTCTCTCGTCCAGCCTCACTCTCGTCCTAAAGCCGCTCTCTCCTGTCCTGACTGACGTTCATCCAAAAACTCTCGCTCACCTGTTCTACATATTCTCGTCTGAATCCACTCCCTCCTGTCTAGATTGACTTTCGTCCCAAGCCTCTCCTCCGTCCTGCCTGACTCTCGTACCAATCCTCTCTCTCCTGTCATGCCTGACTCTCGTCCCAATCCTTCTCTCCTGTCCTGCCTAACTCTCGTCCCAAGCCACTCCTCTCCTGCCTGACTCTCGTCCCAATCCTCTCTCTCCTGTCCTGCCTGACTCCCTTCCCAATACTCCAGCTTGACTCTAGTCCCAAGCCACTCTCTCGTATACTGATTAACTCTCGTCCCAAGCTTCTCTCTCTTGTCCTTTCTCAATCTCGTCCTATGCATCTTTTTCCTCTCCTGCCTGACTTTCGTCCTATGCATCTCCCTCGTGTCTTGCTTGACTCTCGTCCTAAGCCTCTCTCTCTTATCTTACCTGACCCCAGCCTGTCTCTCTCGTCCAAAATCACTCTCGTCATAAGCTGCTCTCCTGTCCTGCCTGAATCTCATCCCAAAACTCTCTCTCACCTGGTCTACATATTCTCCTATAAATCCATTCTCTCCTGTCTAGCTTGACTCTCGTCCCAAGCCTCTCTCCCTTCCGTCCTGCCTGACTCTCGTCCCAATCCTCTCTCTCCTTTCATGCCAGACTCTCGTCCCAATCCTCTCTCTCCTGTCCTGCTTGACTCTCGTCCCAAGCCACTCGCTCCTCTCCTGCCTGGCTCTCGTCCCAATCCTCTCTCTTCTGTCCTGCCTGACTCCCGTCCCAATTCTCTTTCTCCTCTCCTGCCTGACTCTCGTCCCAAGCCACTCTCTCGTATCCTGCTTGACTCTCGTTCTAAGCCTCTTTCTCGTCCCCAGCCTGTCTCTGTCGTCCTAGCCGCTTTCTCCTGTCCTACCTGACTCTCATCCCAAAACTCTCAACTTTTCCACATATTCTCGTCTGAATCCACTCTCTCCTGTCAAGCTTGAATCTCGTCCCAAGCCTCTCTTCTGTCATGCCTGACCTTCGTCTCAAACCTCTCTCTCCCATCTTGCCTAACTCTCGTCCCAAGCCTCTCTCTCCAGTCCTGCCTAACTCTCGTCCCAAGGCTCTCTCTCCTGTCTATCCTGACTCTAGTCCTAAGCCTCTCTCTCTTGTCCCGTGTCACTCTCGTCCTATGCATCTTTTTTCTCTCCTACCCGAATTTCGTCCTATGCATCTCCCTCGTATCTTGCTTGACTTTCGACCTGAGCCTCTTCCTCGTCTTACATGACTCTCGTCCCCAGCCTGTCTCTCTCGTCCAGCCTCACTCTCGTCCTAACCTGCTCTCCAGTCCTGCCTGATTTTCATCCCAGACCTCTCTCTCATCTGTTCTATATATTCTCGTCTCAATCCACTCTCCTCTCTAGCTTGACTCCTGCCTGACTCATCAAAAGCCTCTCTCTCTTCTGTCATGCCTGACTCTCGTCCCAATCCTCTCTCTCCTGTCCTGCCTGACTCTCGTCCCAAGCCACTCGCTCCTCTGCTGCCTGACTCTCGTCCCAATCCTCTCTCTCCTGTCCTGCATGACTCCCATCCCAATTCTCTTTCTCCTCTCCTGCCTGACTCTCATCACAAGCCACTCTCTCGTATCCTGCTTAACTCTCGTCCCAACTCTCTCTCTCTCCTGTCCAGCCTGACTCTAGTCCCAAGCCTCTCTCTCTTGTCCTGTCTCACTCTCGTCTTATGCATCTTTCTCCTCCCCTGCCTGACTTTCGTCCTATGCATCTACCTCTTTCTCCTGCCTCACCTGACTCTCGTCCCAAGCCTGTCTCTCTCATCCAGCCTCACTCTCGTCCTAAACCACTCTCCTCTCCCACTTGACTCTCATCCCCTGTCTCACTCGTCCCGTTCTACATTTTCTCGTCTAAATCCAATCTCTCCTCTCTAGCTTGACTCTCGTCCCAATCCTCTCTCTCTTCCGTCCTGCCTGACTCTCGTCCCAATCCTTTCTCTAATGTCATGCCTGACTCTCGTCTCAATCCTCTCTCTCCTGTCAAGCCTGACTCTCGTCCCAAGCCACTCGCTCCACTCCTACATGACTCTCGTCCCAATCCTCTCTCTCCTGTCCTGCTTGACTCTCGTCCCAATTCTATTTCTCCTCTCCTGCCTGACTCTCCTCCGAAGCCACTCTCTCGTATCCTGCTTAACTCGCGTTCCAAGCCTCTCTCTCATGTCCAGTATGACTCTAGTCCCAAGCCTCTCACTCTCGACCTATGCATCTTTCTCCTCTCCTGCCTGACTTTTGACCTATGCATATCCCTCGTGTCTAGCTTGATTCTCGTCAAAAGTCTCTTTCTCCTGTCTTACCTGACTCTCATCCCCAAGCTTGTCTCTCCCGTCCAGCCTCACTCTCATACTCAGCCACTCTCCTGTCCTGCCTGACTCATCCCAAACCTTTCTCTCACCTGTTCTACATATTCTTGTCTGAATTCAATCTCACCTGTCTAGCATGAATCTCGTCCCAAGCCTATCTCTTCCGTCCTGCCTAACTCTTCCCAAACCTCTCACCTGTCATACATGACTCTCGTCCCAATCCTCTCTCTCCTGTCCTGCCTAACTCTCGTCCCAATTGTTTTTCTCCTCTCTTGCCTGACTCTCGTTCCAAGCAACTCTCTCCTGTCCAGCCTGACTCTAGACACAAGCCTCTATCTCTTGTCCTGTCTCACTCTCGTACTATGCATCTTTCAACTCTCCTGCCTGACTTTCGTCCTATGCATCTCCATCGTGTCTTGCTTGACTCTTCCTAATCCTCTTTCTCCTGTCTTACATGACTCTCGTCCCCAGCCTCTCTCTGTCGTCCGGCCTCACTCTCGTCCTAAGCCGCTCTCCTCTCCTTCCTGCCTCTCATCCCAAACCTCTCTCACCTGAATCTCGTCTGAATCCACTCTCTCCTGTCTAGCGTGACTCTCGTCCCAAGCCTCTTTCTCTTCCGTCTTGCCTAACACTCGTCCCAATCCTCTCTCTCCTGTCCTGCCTGACTCTCGTCCTGAGCCACTCGCTCCTTTCCTGCCTGACTCTCGACCCAATCCTCTCTCTTTTGTCCTGCCATACTCTCGTCCCAATTCTCTTTCTCCTCTCCTGCCTGACTTTCGTCCTAAGCCACTCTCTCGTATCCTACTTAACTCGTCCCAAGCCTCTCTCTCCTGTCCAGCCTGAATCTAGTCCCAAGCCTCTCCTTCGTGTCTTGTTTCACTCTAGTCCTAAGCCTCTTTCTCCTGTGTCACCTGACTCTCGTCCCCAGTCTGTCTCTCTCGTCCAGCCTCACTCTCGTCCTAAACCGCTCTCCTGTCCTGCCTGACTCTCATCCCAAACCTCTCTCTCACCTATTCAACATGTTCTCGTCTGAATCCAATCTCTTCTGTCTAGCTTGACTCTCGTCCCAAGCCTCCCTCTCTTCCGTTCTGCATTACTCTCGTCCCAAACCTCTCTCTTGTCATGCCTGACTTTCGTCCCATTCCTCTCTCTCCTGTCCTGACTGACTCATCCCAAGCCACTCGCATTTCTCCTGGCTGACTTTCGTCCTATGCATCTCCCTCGTGTCTTGCTTGACTCTCTGCTTTCTAATGTCTTACCTAAATCCTGTCCCTAGCCTGTCTCTCTCGTCCAGCCTCACTCTCGTCCTAAGCTCCTCTCTCCTGTCCTGCCTTACTTTCATCCCAAACCTCTCTCTCACCTGTTCTACATATTCTCGTCTGAATCCACTCTCTCCTGTCCAGCATGACTCTATGCATCTTTCTCCTCTCCTACCTGACTTTCGTCCTATGCATCTCCCTCGTGTCTTGCTTGACTCTAGTCCCAAGCCTCTCGCTTATCCTGTCTCACTCTCGTCCTATGCATCATATTCTCCTGCCTGACTTTCGTCCTATGCATATCCCTAGTGTCTTGCTTGATTCTCGTCCAAAGTCTCTTTCTCCTGTCTTACCTGACTCTCATCCCCAAGCTTGTCTCCCTCGTCCAGCCTCACTCTCGTCCTCAGCCGCTCTCCTGTCCTGCCTGACTCTCATCCCAATCCTCTCTCTCACCTGTTCTACATATTCTTGTCTGAATCTACTCTCTCCTGTCTAGCTTCAATCTCGTCCCAAGCATCTCTCTTCTGTCCTGCTTAATTTTCGTCCCAAACCTCTCACCTGTCATGCCTGACTCCCGTCCCAATTCTCTTTCTCCTCTCCTGCCTGACTCTCTTCCCAAGCCACATTCTTTCGTATCCTGCTTAACTCTTGTCCTAAGACTCTCTCTCCTGTCCAACCTGACTCTTGTCCTATCTCACTCGTGTCTTATGCATCTTTCTCCTCTCCTACCTGACTTTCGTCCTATGCATCTCCCTCGTGTCTTGTTTGACTCTCGTCCTAAGCCTCTTTCTCCTGTCTTGCCTGACTCTCGTCCCCAGAATGTCTCTCTCGTCCAGCCTCACTCTAGTCCCAAGCCTCTCTCTCTTGTCTCCTCTCTTGTCCCCAGCCTATCTGTCTCGTCCTAAGCCGCTCTCCTGTCCTGCCTGACTCTCATCCTAAAAATGTCTCTCACCTGTTCTACATATTCTCGTCTGAATTCACTCACTCATGTCTAGCTTGACTCTCGTCCCAAGTCTCTCTCTCTTCTGTCATGCCTGACTCGTTCCAAGTCTCTCTCTCCTGTCTTACCTAACTCTCGTCTCACGCCTCTCTCTCCTGTCCTTTCTAACTCTCGTCCCAGGCCTCTCTCTCCCGTCCAACCTGACTCTAGTACCAATCTCACTCGTATCCTATGCATCTTTCTCCTCTCCTACCTGACTTTCGTCCTATGCATCTCCCTCGTGTCCTGCTTGAGTCTCGTCCTAAGCCTCTTTCTCCTGTCTTACCTGACTCTCGTCCCCAGAATGTCTCTCGTCCAGCCTCACTCTCGTCCTAAGCCGCTCTACTGTCCTGCCGTACTCTCATCCTAAAGCTCTCTCTCACCTGTTGTACATATTCTCGTCTAAATCCAATCTCTCATGTCTAGCTTGACTCTCGTTTAGGACGAGAGTCAAGCCTCTCTCTCTTCTATCATGCTTGACTCTCGTCCCAAGCCTCTCTATCTTGTCTTGCCTATCTCTCGTCCCAAGCCTCTCTCTCTTGTCCCGTCTCACTCTTGTCCTATGCATCTTTCTCGTCTCTTACCTGACTTTCGTCCTATGCATCTCCCTCGTGTATTGCTTGACTTTCGTCCTGAGCCTTTTTCTCGTCTTACCTGACTCTCGTCCCGGCCTGTCTCTCTCCTACAGCCTCACTCTCGCCCTGGCTGACTCTCATCTCAAACCTTTCTCTCACCTGCTCTACATATTCTCGTCTGAATCCACTCTCTCCTGTCTAGCTTGGCTCTCGTCCCAAGCCTCTCTCTCTTCCGTCCTGCCTGACTCTCGTCCCAATCCTCTTTCTCCTGTCATACCTGATTCTCGTCCCAATCCTCTCTCTCCTGTCCTGCCTGACTCCCTTCCCAATAATGTTTCTCCTCTCCTGCTTAACTCACGTCCCAAGCCTCTCTCTCTTGTCCTGACGAAATCTCGTCCTATGCATCTTTTTCCTCTCATCCCTGACTTTCGTCCTATGCATCTCCCTCGTGTCTTGCTTGACTCTCGTCCTAAGCCTCTTTCTCCAATCTTACCTGACCCTCGTCCCCAGCCTGTCTCGTCCAGAATCACTCTCGTCATAAGCTGCTCTCCTGTCCTGCCTGAATCTCATCCCCAAACTCTCTCTCACCTGTTCTACACATTCTCCTATGAATCCACTCTCTCCTGTCTAGCTTGACTCTCGTCCCAAGATTCTCTTTCTTCTGTCTTGCCTGACTCTCGTTTCAAGCCTCTGTCTCCTGTCTTGCCTAAATCTCATCGCAAGCCTCTCTCTCCTGTCCTGCCTAACTCTCGTCCATCCTGTCTCACTCTCGTCCTATGCATCTTTCTCCTCTCCTACCTAACTTTCGTCCTATGCATCTCCCTCGTGTCTTGCCTTACTCTAGTCCTAAGCCTCTCTCTCGTCTTACTTGACTCTCGTCCGCAGCCTGTCTCTCGTCCAGCCTCACTCTCGTCCTGCCTAACTCATCCGAAACCTTTCTCTCACCTGGCAGGACAAAAGAGAGAGAAGCTTGGGCCGAGAGTCAGGCAGGACAGGAGAGAGAGGATTGGGACGAGTCAGGCAGGAGAGGAGCGAGTGGCTCATGACAGGAGAGAGAGGAATAGGACGAGAGTCAGGTAGGACGGAAGAGAGACTTGGGACGAGAGTCAAGCTAGACAGGAGAGAGTGGATTCAGACGATATTCTCGTCTGAATCCACTCTCTCCTGTCTAGCTGACTCTCGGCCCAAGCTTCTCTCTCTTCCGTCTTGCCTAACACTCGTCCCAATCCTCTCTCCTGTCCTGCCTGACACTCGTCCTGAGCCACTCGCTCCCCTCCTGCCTGACTCTTGACCCAATCCTCTCTCTTTTGTCCTGCCAAACTCTAGTCCCAATTCTCTTTCTGCCTGACTTTCGTCCTAAGCCACTCTCTCGTATCCTACTTAACTTTCGTCCCAAGCCTCTCTCTCCTGTCCAGCCTGATCTAGCCCAAGCCTCTTCTCTTGTCCTGTCTCACTCTTCAGACTCCTTTCCTGCTTATCTATTGCATCTCCCTCGTGTCTTGCTTACTCTCCTAACCTCTTTCTCCTGTCTACCTGACTCTCGTCCCCAGCCTTCTCTCTCGTCGCCTCACTCCGTTCCTTCTTCCTGCCTCTATCCCAAACCCTCTCTCACCTGTTCTACATTCTCTGATCCACTCTCCTGTCTAGCTTGACTTCTCCCAAGCCTCCTCTCCTCTCCAACCTCCATCTTCTCCTCCTGACTCGTCCAAGCATCCTCCTCTGTGTCTTGCTCTTCTTACTTACCTAACTTGTCCCTAGCCTCCTCCGTCCAGCCTCTTCGTCCGCTTACTTATCCAACTTCCACCTGTCTCATTCTCGTGATCCTCCCTGTCAGCAGACTATCCAAGCTCTCGCTATCTGTCTATCTCGTCTACCTTTCTCCTGCTGACTTTCGTCCTATGCATATCCCTCGGTCTTGCTTGATTCTCGTCAAAGTCTCTTTCTCTGTCTACCTACTTCGTCCAAGCTTGTCTCCCTCGTCCAGCCTCACTCTCGTCCTCAGCCGCTTTCTTCCTGCCTGACTCTCCCAACCTCTCTCTCACTGTTCTACATTTCTTGTCTGAACCACTCTCTCCTGTCTAGCTTATCTCGTCCAAGCCTCTCCTCTCCTCCTGTTAATTTCTCTGCCTGACTCCGTCCAATTCTTTTCTCCTCTCTGCCTGACTCTCTCCAAGCACACTCGATCCTGCTTAACTTCGTCCCAACCTCTCTCTCCTGTCCAGCCTGACTTAGCCAAGCTTTCCTGTCTCCCTCGTCCATGCATCTTTCCTCCTGCCTGACTCTCTATGCATCTCCTCGTGTCTTGCTGACTCTCCTAACCTCTTTCTCCTGTCTTACCTGACTCGTCCCCAGCCTGTCTCTTCGTCACCTCACTCTCGTCCTAAGCCGCTCTCCTTCTGCTTACTCTCCTGTTTAATATTTGTCTGAATCCACTCCTCCTGTCTACTAACTCTGCCCAGCCTCTCTTTCTTTTACCGAATCTACTCCCAAGCCTCTTCTCTTGTCCGCCACTCTATCTCTTTCCATCTATCTGATTCTCTGACTCTCGTCCTTCTCCCTCGTCTTGCATCTCGTCCGAGCTCATCTCTCTCGTCCTACCGCTCTCTCCTGCCTGACTCTCACCCAAATCTCTATGTTCTACATATTCTCGTCTGAATCCACTCTCTCCTGTCTAGCTTGACTTCGTCCCAAGATCTCTCTTTCCGTCTTCCTGACTCTCGTCCACCTCTGTCTCCTGTCATGCCTAAATCTCGTCCCAACCTCTCTCTCCTGTCCTGCCTGACTCTCGTCCAAGCCTCTCCTCTCTCCTGCTGACTTCTCGTCCCACACTTCTCCTGTCTGCCATCCGTCCCATACTCTCCTTCCTTTACTCTCGTCCAAGCCCTCTCTCTCGTCTGCTATACTCTCGTCCCAGCCTCTCCTCCTGTCCAGCCTACTCTGTCCTGCTCAACTCTATCCTATGACCTTCTCTCACCTGCATGACATCTATGCATCTCATGAATGCTTGCCTTGATCTCGTACTAAGCCTTTATCTGTCTACTGACTTCAGTCGCAGCGTTCTCTCGTCCAGCCTACTTCGTCATAGCGCTACATGTCCGGACTGACTCATCCAAACAGGAGAGAGTGGATTCAGACGATATTCTCGTCTGAATCCACTCTCTCCTGTCTAGCTGACTCTCGGCCCAAGCTTCTCTCTCTTCCGTCTTGCCTAACACTCGTCCCAATCCTCTCTCCTGTCCTGCCTGACACTCGTCCTGAGCCACTCGCTCCCCTCCTGCCTGACTCTTGACCCAATCCTCTCTCTTTTGTCCTGCCAAACTCTAGTCCCAATTCTCTTTCTGCCTGACTTTCGTCCTAAGCCACTCTCTCGTATCCTACTTAACTTTCGTCCCAAGCCTCTCTCTCCTGTCCAGCCTGAATCTAGTCCCAAGCCTCTCTCTCTTGTCCTGTCTCACTCGTTCTATGTATCTTTCTCCTCTCCTATGCATCTCCCTCGTGTCTTGCTTCACTCTCGTCCTAAGCCTCTTTCTCCTGTGTCACCTGACTCTCGTCCCCAGCCTGTCTCTCTCGTCCAGCCTCACTCTCGTTGTAAACCGCTGTCCTGTCCTGCCTGACTCTCATCCCAAACCTCTCTCTCACCTGTTCTACATATTCTCGTCTGAATCCAATCTCTCCTGTCTAGCTTGACTCTCGTCCCAAGCCTCCCTCTCATCCCAAGCCACTCGCATTTCTCCTGCCTGACTTTCGTCCAAAGCATCTCCCTCGTGTCTTGCCTCTTTCTACTGTACCTCAATCTTGTCCCTAGCCTGTCTCTCGTCCAGCCTCACTCTCGTCCTAAGCTCCTCTCTCCTGTCCTGCCTTACTCTCATCCCAAACCTCTCTCACCTGTTCTACATATTCTCGTCTGAATCCACTCTCTCCTGTCCAGCAAGACTATTCCCAAGCCTCTCGCTTATCCTGTCTCACTCTCGTCTGAATCCACTCTCTCCTCTCCTGCCTGACTTTCGTCCTATGCATATCCCTCGTGTCTTGCTTGATTCTCGTCCAAAGTCTCTTTCTCCTGTCTTACCTGACTCTCGTCCCCAAGCTTGTCTCCCTCGTCCAGCCTCACTCTCGTCCTCAGCCGCTTTCCTGTCCTGCCTGACTCTCATCCCAAACCTCTCTCTCACCTGTTCTACATATTCTTGTCTGAACCCACTCTCTCCTGTCTAGCTTTAATCTCGTCCCAAGCCTCTCTCTCTTCCGTCCTGTTTAATTCTCGTCATGCCTGACTCCCGTCCCAATTCTCTTTCTCCTCTCCTGCCTGACTCTCTTCCCAAGCCACACTCGTATCCTGCTTAACTTTCGTCCCAAGCCTCTCTCTCCTGTCCAGCCTGACTCTAGTCCCAAGCCTGTCCTGTCTCTCCCTCGTCCTATGCATCTTTCTCCTCTCCTGCCTGACTCTATATGCATCTCCCTCGTGTCTTGCTTGACTCGTCCTAAGCCTCTTTCTCCTGTCTTACCTGACTCGTCCCCAGCCTGTCTCTCTCGTCCAACCTCACTCTCGTCCTAAGCCGCTCTCCTGTCCTGCTTGACTCTCACCTGTTATACATATTCTCGTCTGAATCCACTCTCTCCTGTCTTACCTAACTCTGGCCCCAAGCCTCTCTTTCCTGTTTCAACCCAGATTCTACTCCCAAGCCTCTTTCTCTTGTCCCGTCTCACTCCTATGCATCTTTCTCATCTATCTGACTTTCGTCCTATGCATCTCCCTCGTATCTTGCTTGAATCTCGTCCCGAGACTATCTCTCTCGTCCAGCCTCACTCCTGCCTAACTCTCATCCGAAACCTTTCTCTCACCTGTTCTACATATTCTCGTCTGAATCCACTCTCTCCTGTCTAGCTTGACTCGTCCCAAGTCTCTCTTCCGTCCTACCTGAATCTCGTCCCATTCCTCTCTCTCCTGTCATGCCTGACTCTCGTCCCAATCCTCTCTCTCCTGTCCTGCCTGACTCTCGTCCCAAGCCACTCGCTCCTCTCCTGCCTGACTCTCGTCCCAATCCTCTCTCCTGTCCTGCCCGACTCCCGTCCCAATTATCTTTCTCCTCTCCTGTCTGACTCTCGTCACAAGCCACTCTCTCGTATCCTGCTAAACTCTCGTCCCTAGCCTCTCTCTCCTGTCCCAAGCCTCTTGTCCTGTCTCACTCTCGTCCTATGCATCTTCTCCCGTGCATGACTTTCGTCCTATGCATCTCCCTCGTGTCTTGCTTGATTCTCGTACTAAGCCTCTTATCCTGTCTTACCTGACTTTCGTCCCCAGCCTGTATCTCTCGTCCAGCCTCACTCTCGTCCTAAGCCGCTCTCCTGTCCTGCCTGACTCTCATCCCAAACCTTTCTCACCTGTTCTACATATTCTTGTCTGAATCCACTCTCTCCTGTCTAGCTTCAATCTCGTCCTAAGCCTCTCTCTCTTCCATCCTGCCTAACTCTCATCCCAAACCTCTCACCTGTCATGCATGACTCTCTTCCCAATCCTCTCTATCCTGTCCTACCTAACTCTCGTCCCATTTGTATTTCTCCTCTCTTGCATGACTCTCGTTCCAAGCCACTCTCTCGTATCCTGCTTAACTCTCGTCCGAAGCCTCTCTCTCCTGTCCAGCCTGACTCTAGACCCAAGCCTCTATCTCTTGTCCTGTCTCACTCTTTCAACTCTCCTTCCTGACTTTCGTCCTATTGCATCTCCCTCGTGTCTTGCTTGACTCTCTTCCTAATCCTCTTTCTCCTGTCTTACCTGACTCTCGTCCCCAGCCTCTCTCTGTCGTCCGGCCTCACTCTCGTCCTCTCCTTCCTGCCTCTTATCCCAAACCTCCCTCTCACCTGTTCTACATATTCTCGTCTGAATCCACTCTCTTCTGTCTAGCGTGACTCTCATCCCAAGCCTCTCTCTCTTCCGTCTTGCCTAACACTCGTCCCAATCCTCTCTCTCCTGTCCTGCCTGACTCTCGTCCTGAGCCACTCGCTCCTCTGCTGCCTGACTCTCGACCCAATCCCCTCTCTCTTGTCTTACCTAAATCTTGTCCCTAGCCTCACTCTTGTCCAAAGCTCCTCTCTACTGTCCTGCCTTACTCTCATCCCAAACCTCTCTCTTACCTGTTCTACATATTCTCGTCTGAGTCCACTCTCTCCTGTCCAGCATGACTCTAGTCCCAAGCCTCTCGCTTATCCTGTCTCACTCTCGTCCTATACATCATATTCTCCTGCCTGACTTTCGTCCTATGCATATCCCTCGTGTCTTGCTTGATTCTCGTCCAAAGTCTCTTTCTCCTGTCTTACCTAACTCTCGTCCCCAAGCTTGTCTCCCTCGTCCAGCCTCACTCTCGTCCTCAGCCGCTCTCCTGTCCTGCCTGACCCTCATCCCAAACCTCTCTCTCACCTGTTCTACATATTCTTGTCTGAATCCACTCTCTCCTGTCTAGCTTCAATCTCGTCCCAAGCCTCTCTCTCTTCCATCCTGCTTAATTCTCGTCCCAAACCTGTCATGCATGACTCTCGTCCCAATCCTCTCTCTCCTGTCCTGCCTAACTCTCGTCCCAATTCTTTTTCTCCTCTCTTGCCTGACTCTCGTCCCAAGCCACTCTCTCGTATCCTGCTTAACTCTCGTCCGAAGCCTCTCTCTCCTGTCCAGCCTGACTCTAGACCCAAGCCTCTATCTCTTGTCCTGTCTCACTCTCGTCCAATGCATCTTTCAACTCTCCTGCCTGACTTTCGTCCTATGCATCTCCCTCGTGTCTTGCTTGACTCTTCCTAATCCTCTTTCTCCTGTCTTACCTGACTCGTCCCCAGTCTGTCTCTGTCGTCCGGCCTCACTCTCGTCCTAAGCCGCTCTCCTCTCCTTCCTGCCTCTCATCCCAAATCTCTCTCGCACCTGTTCTACATATTCTTGTCTGAATCCACTCTCTCCTGTCTAGCTTGACTCTCGTCCTAAAACTCTCTCTTCCGTCTTGTCTAACTCTCGTCCCAATCATCTCTCTCCTTTCCTTTTTGACTCTCGTCCTGAGCCACTCGCTCCTCTCCTGCCTGACTCTCGACGCAATCATTTCTCTCTTGTCCTGCCAGACTCTCGTCCCAATTCTCTTTCTCCCAAGCCACTCTCTCGTATCCTGCTTAACACTCGTCCCAAGCCTGACTCTAGTCCCAAGCGTCTCTCTCTTGTCCTGTCTCACTCTCGTCCTATGCATCTTTCTCCTGTGTCACCTGACTCTCGTCCCCGGCATGTCTCTCTCGTCCAGCCTCACCCTCGTAATAAACCGCTCTACTCTCCTGCCTGACTCTCATCCCAAACCTCTCTCTCACCTGTTCTACATATTCTTGTCTGAATCCAATCTCTCCTGTCTAGCTTGACTCGTCCCAAGCCTCCCTCTTTTCCGTCCTGTATTACTCTTGTCCCAAACCTCTCTCTCTTGTCATGCCTGACTCTCGTCCCATTCCTCTCTCTCCTATCCTGCCTGACTCATCCCAAGCCACTCGCATTTCTCCTGCCTGACTTTCGTCCCAATCCTCTCTTTCCTGTCTTGCCTGACTCTCGTCCCAAGCCACTCTCTCCTACCCTGCTTAACTCTCGTCTCAACCGTCTCTCTCCTGTCCTGCCTAACTCTCGTCCCAAGTCTCTCCCTCCTGTTCAGCCTGACTCTAGTCCCAAGCTTCTATGTCTTGTCCTGTCTCACTCTCATCCTCTGCATCTTCCTCCTCTCCTGTTTGACTCTCGTCTTAAGCCTCTTTCTCGTCTTACCTGACTCTCGTCGTCTGCTTCTCTCTCTCCTCCAGCCTCACTCTCGTCATAAGTCGCGAGAGCGACTTATTCTCATCCCAAACCTCTCTCACCTATTCTACATAATCTCGTCTGAATCCACTCTCTCCTGTCTAGCTTGAATCTCGTCCTAAGCCTCTCGCTCTTCCGTCCTGCCTGACTCTCGTCCCCAACCACTCTCCTGTCATGCCTGACTCTCGTCCCAATCCTCTCTCTCTTGTCCTGCCTGACTCATCCCAAGCCACTCGCACTTCTCCTGACTCGTCCCAATCCTCTTTCCTGTCTTGTCTGACTCTCGTCCCAATTCTCTTTCTCCTCTCCTGCCTGACTCGTTCCAAGCCGCTCTCGTATCCTGCTTAAATCTCGTCCGAAGCCTTTCTCTCCTGTCCAGCCTGACCCTTGTCCTGTCTCACTCTCGCCCTATGCATCTTTCTCCTTTCCTGCCTGACTTTCGTCCTATGCATCTCCCTCGTGTCTTGTTTGACTCTTCCTAAGCCTCTTTCTCCTGTCTTACCTGACTCTCGTCCCCAGCCTGTCTCTCTCGTCCGGACTCACTCTAGTTATAAGCCGCTCTCCACTCCTTCCTGCCTCTCATTCCAAACCTCTCTCTCTCACCTGTACTACATATTCTCGTCTGAATCCACTCTCTCCTGTCTAGCTTGACTCTCGTCCCAAGCCTCTCTCTCTTCCGTACTACCTGACTCTCGTCCCAATCCTCTCTCTCCTGTCATGCCTGAGTCTCGTCCTAATCCTCTCTCTCCTGTCCTGCCTGTCTCTCGTCCAAATCCTCTTTCTCTTCTCCTGCCTGACTCTCGTTCCAAGCCACTCTCTTGTATCCTACTTAACTCTCGCCCGAAGCTTCTCTCTCCTATCCAGCCTGACTCTAGTCCCAATTCTTTTTCTCCTTTCCTGCCTGACTCTCGTCCCAATTATCAACGTTAAATATATGTTATGTGCTATTTTTGGTAGTCTTCAAAGTTTGGACTGATTTTTAATGTTTGCAATGGAAGTGTTATTCAAATTTAATGCAAACCTAAGATTTGTCTGTATGCACAAGGCAGGGGATCCGGATAAAGATGATAGACGCCAAGTAAGTCATGCCACCACTACTCCCCACCGGAAGTAGCCATAATTGCGCAAGGCTTGTTAATAAATTATCTCAAAGTAGTTTCAGAAAACTTGGTTGACAGAGTATATTATTATTCAATTGGGTTACCGCTTTATTTATTTTGTTTAACCACGCATATCCGATAGTACAGTTCACATGGTTTTACGATATTGATGATTTAGCAAATTTGAATGACGGTTTTTTTTTGTGTGCAGGAATGTGCTAGGAATGAACACCGAAGTGAGAATTTGATTCTGGACTGATGCAGTGTTAAAGAGATGTGTTAATTTACAATTTAAAATCATAAATAGCGTGTGGCATTTTTCAATACCAATTTTAATAGGTGTCTTCTCTTGTTTCATATTATTGCTTCTTTTCATTTTCAACGAGTGACATTATATTTCTATATAGATAAAAATACTCAAATATCAGTTTTAAGAGATGTGAAGACGCTTATTATCTTACATCCTTTTTGCATTCCTTAAAGACATGGTAGATATATGACTGCTTATGCTTGCATGTGAATGTCAATGTTTCTCAGACTGTCTCCTATAAGATGAAAACAAAACGTCCTGATATATATAATCATCAATAATGTATATCGCCAAAGATACAAGATGTTTAGGAAAATTTCAATATATTGTTTTGCATTGCAAAAGCAGAAGATAACTTTATTACTACAAAAAAAGAACAAAGGACTCGATTCCCTGGACATATCATGTCACATTTGAATATCTAAGAATTATCTTAAAGTATCCTGTTTTCTTTAATGGATATATCTGGTTTTCTAATAGTTTTAAGTCACTCTTCTAGATGGCGTTCCTGCAAGCATCACAAATTCTTTTAACTACGTTTCTTTGTGTTTCTCTGTATTTCAAGTCTCTTCGCATTCAGTGATACAGCAATGTTTATTTGCCTTTTTCCTAGATAACTAAGCTTCATTGAGCTTTTATTTCGTGTAGGTTTTGGTAATCCTCAAAGTTTATTATTACAGTTTGTAGGACTTTCACTCTGAGTGCTTGCAATGGAGGTGTTTTCTAAATTTAATGCAAAACTTTATTAGTTGTCTATCAGGCGTCTATCATTGTGTTTAACGTTATTGAATCAATTCTTCATTGTACAATATGTAAAAGATTGAAATTTTCAATTTAGGCAAATGTGTCCATTCCTTGTAAACATGGTTTTCTTTTAAGTTGGCAAAGAGATCATGAGCGGCAGAAGCACCGTAAGGCGCATAAAACGTTGAAAAATAGGCAAATTTTACACGAGAAAAGGAACACACCAGCTAAAAATGAACACCGAAGTGAGAATTTGATTCTGGTCTGGTGCAGTGTTAGAGGTGTTATTATACAATTCAAAATCATAGCATGTGGCATTGTTTCAGTACCAATTTTGGCAGTTTCAGATATTATTAATGGGTTTCTTCTCTTGTTTCATATTCTTGCTTGTTTTCATTTTCAACGAATATGGCAACATATTTCCATGTAGATATGTAAATATCTGGTTCTTAAGTTTTAAGAGATTGTGAATAGAATTACTTATTGATTTACATCATTTTTGCATTCCCTAAAGACATAGTAGATATATGACTGCCTTTGCTTGCATGAGTCAATATGCGTTTGTCAGACTCTCTCCTATAAGATAAAAGCAAAACGTCCTGATATATATTCATCAATATATATTATTTTGCATTGCAAAAGCAAAAGATAACTTTATTACCATTAAAAATAGAACAAAGGACCCTATTTCCTGCATATATTATGGTACATTTGAATATCTAGGATTTACCTTAAATTTCCCGTTTTCTTTGAATCACGGATGTGTTCTTTCGCTCTGTATTTCAAGTCTGTCTTCTGATTATGTATTATCTCCTCATCTTCTCGGTAAGTTAAACTATTCAGTGATATAGCAATGTTTATCTGCCTTTTTGCTAGTCAAGCGGGCTTCCTTGAGCTTTTATTTCAAGTATAGATGCATAGTAAGAATTACACAGCTTGGATGCCATTTTGGGTTTCTTTAGAATGGATTTCTTTGGATATTTGAAAGTTTATAGGAGTGTTTTTTAAATTTAATGGAATACTTTATCATTCGTGTGTATGCACAATGCAGGCGATCAGTATAAGCATAATGATAGACGCCAAGTTAAAGCCACCACTGCTCCATAGCAAGGCAAGACAATGGGAGTTGGCTTGTTATCAATTATCTCATCGTAAAGATGTTTCAGGAGACAAATGTTTACCCTACTGGGAACAAATGGTTATTTGAGAAATGGTAGTGGAAGTCGTGATTACCGGACTACCAATAACTTGGCAACTGATGTATCCTCGCCATCGCCGATAAATTTATAATCTATTATTTTGTAAATCTATAAATTTATTATAAGAAGCACAAGAAAACGTAGAGAACCATTGAACTCTGTAGGTAGAGACGGAATTACATTACTATTCACTCAGGTTACAGCTTATGAATGCTCATCCTGGAACGCTTAAGCGGCCATATAAGTTATTAGAGTTTACATGATTTTACTAAATTGATGATTTACCTCATTTAAGAGACGTTTGTTCTTTTTAGCATGCAATATACAAACAGTAATAATGAAAGCTGGCAAGAATGATGAATGATGCGTAGAGAATGAAATATCATGTTTGTATCTGGAAACATTATATTGATTATGTACAATTTCATCGTACATTATGCAAATGATTGATAATTAAAATTGAAATTTTCAATTTAGGCAAATGAATGTCCACTCCTCATAACGACGGTTTTCTTTTAAGAACATGAGCGGCAGAGGCAACGTGAAAGGCATAAAGCGTCTCCGTCGGGAAACAGGCGAATTTTACTAGAAATAAACACTGAAGTGTTAAAGAGATGTGTTATTTTACAATTTAAAATCATAAATGGCATCTGGTATTGTTTCAATATTTATTTTGGCAATGGTTCAGATTTTATTAGTTGGAGTCTTCTCTTGTTTCATATTATTGCTTGTTTTCATTTTCAATGAGTATGACTGAATATATTTCCAAAATATTTACTTTTAATTATTCCGTTGTTAAGTTTTAGGAGATTGTGAAGACTTGCTTTTTATTTTACATCCTTTTATCATTCCTTAAAGACATGCTTGTTCTTGCATGTGAATGATGATAAGCATGTTTGTCAGACTGTCACCTATAAGATGTAAACAAAACTTCCTTATATATATTTATCAACAATGTATTGCGCTAAATATATATCACAGGATATTTAAGAAAATGTCAAGTTTATATTGTTTTTCATAACAAAAGCAAAAGATATCTTTATTACTAGAAATACAACAAAGGACTCGATTCCCTGCACATATGGCATAATTGAATATCTTAAAGTTTACCGTTTTCTTTGATGGATGATATTTCCCGTTTTCTAATAGTTTCAAATCACTTTCCCAGTTGGCGTTCCAGCAAGCATCACAAATTCTTTGAATTACGTTTCTTTGCATTTGTTTCTCTTGTGCAGGGCCTCCATTTTTATTTAGTCTTGTATGTGTCGTCTCCGAATACGGATGTGTTCTTTCTCTCTGTATTTCGTCTGTCTCTCCAGATGATGTAGTATTTACTCATCTTTTCGGTAAGTCATACTATTCAGTGATATGGCAATGTTTATCTGCCATTTTGCTTGACAAGCGGGCTTCCTTTAACTTTTATTTCACGTATAAATGCGCAGGATGGCATTTTGGGCTTCTTTAGAATGAATTTTTTTGGATTTTTGAAATTTTGCCTACATCTACCGATGTATATCAGTAAATGTAGGTGTTTTTTTTTTTTAATTTAATGGAATACTTTATTTTTTTGTCATTATGTACAAAAAAGGCGATCGGGATAAACATAATGATAGACGCCAAGTTAGCCACCACTGTTCCCTACCGGAGGCGGTGATATTGAGCAATGGTAGTTCGCTTGTTAATCAATTATCTCATTATCTTATTATCTCATTATCTTATCAATGAATAATTATATTGGCCGACGCCAATATGGTTATCATGATCAATGCCAACCTCACTTTTTAAAGATGGTGTTTGAAATCGTGATGTATCCTCGTCATCGCCGGATATACTTGATAAATTTATTACAAGAAACAAAACGTAGAGAAACATTGAACTCTGTAGTTAAATGCCATATACATATATATACATTAAATGCCATATACATTATTACAGTTCACATGATTTTACAAAATTGATGATTAAGGTCATTTCAGTGACGTTTGTTCTTTTTAATGTGCAATATACAAACAGCTACAGACCACTGTTGTCTGTGAATGAAATGTTTGTCAGAGTTATCAATTACATCAATTATGTACAATTTCATTGTACATTATGGAAATGATTTCTTTTATGGTTGGCAAAGAGAACATGAGCGGGAGAGAACGTGAAAGTCATAAAACGTCTCTCCGCTGGGAAAAAGGCAAATTTTGCACTTGAAAAGCAAAGCACCATTTAAGAGTGAACACCGGAGTGAGACTTTGATTCTGGTCTGATACATGATGGCATGAATTGTTTCAGTATCAGTTTTAGCAGTTTCAGATAATATTATGAGGTGTATTCTTATGTTTTCATTTTCAACGAGTATGACAATATCAGGTTGGTAAGTTTTAAAAGATTTTAATGGACCCTCATTATTTTACATCCTTTTTACATTCCTGTGCTTATTTGTTTTCTTTTATCACATCATTTAGAAATAATGTGAAATGTAAGAATATTTGGAAAATCTTATAACGATAATTAAAAAGATATATGGTCGTTGAACTATGAAGAAACTTGTCTTTTAAGAGAATGTCAAGTTTATGTAGATTTCCATTGCTAAAGCAAAAGATAACAAAGGACTTTTCCGTTTTTTATGATGGATAAGATATTTCCCGTTTTCTAATAGTTTGGAGTCGCTCTTCCAGATGGCGTTACTACAAGCATCAGAAATTCTTTTAATCACGTTTCTTTATATTTGTTTCTCTTATGAAGGGCCGTTTTTCACTAAATGTTTGCAATGAAAGTGAATATAAAAATTCGATGGAATACTTTATCATTTGTATGTATGTACATTATGATAGACGCCAAGTGAAGCCACCACTGATCCATACCGGAGGAAGCCATAACTACATGTGCAGTGATATTGCGCAAGGCAAAGCAATGGTAATTGGCGTGTTAATCAATTATCTCATCGAAAAGTTGTCTCGGGAGTCTTAAATGTTCATAATCAATGAATTGAATGTTCATAATCAGACGCCAGTAGCGAACAAATGAATATCCGGCCAATGTCATATCAGTCATATCAATGTTATATTAAAAATGCCATATACGTTATTATAGTTTTACTAAATTGATGATTTAGGTCATTTGAATGACGTTTGTTCTTTTTTGTGTGCAATATACAAACCGTAATAGACCACTGTTGCCAGTGAAAGCTGACAGCAGTTACACATGGCAAGAATGATGAATGATGCGTAGAGAATGAAATATGTTCGCCAGAGTAAAACATTAGAGCAATTATGTACAATTTCATTGTATATTATGAAAATGATTGATAATTGAAATTGAAATTCTCCATTCAAGCAAATGAGTGTCCATTCCTTGTAAGCATGGTTTTCTTTTATAGTTGGCAGGGAGAACATGAGCGGCAGAGGCAACGTGAAGGGCATAGAATATTAGGTTAGTAAGTTTTAAAAGATTTTCTTGTGCTTGCATGTGAATGTCAATATGCATGTTTGTCAGTCTCCTTTTATGAAAACAAAATGTAAACATAATGTATTGCGCCAAATAAGTATCACACGATCATTTGTTTCCTTTTATCACATTTAGAAGTGAAGTGAAATATAAGAACATAAGGAAAATCTAAATCACGATAAATTACCAGAACCATGAAGAAGCTTGTGTCATTTGACAGAGTCGTTTATATTGGTTTCCATTGCTAAAGCAAAACATAACATTTATACCACAAAAAAATGTGCAGATATATTTGAATATATAGAAATCATCTTCCCGTTTTATTTAATGATAAGATATTTTCCGTTTCTAATAGTTTTGAATCGCTCTTCCAGATGGCGTTACTGGAAGCATCAGAAATTCCTTGTATTTGTTTCTCTTGTTCAGAGCCGCCATTTGTATCTAGTCTTGTATCTGTCGTCTCCGAAGATGGATATGTTCTTACTCTCTGCATTTCAAATCTGTCTCTTCTGAAGTTGTAGTTTCTACTCATCTTTTCGGTAAGTCAGCGATAAGGCAATGTTTATCTGCCTTTTTCCTAGACTAGTGGGCTTCCTTGAAATCTTATTTCGGAGGAACGATTACACTTTTAGCTTAGATGCCATTTTGTCTTCCTTAAGAATGCTTTCATCTAACTTTACTTTCTTTAGATGTATAATTAATTTTGGTGTATCAGCGTTAAATATATATCGTGCTATTTCTGGTAGTCCTCAAAGTTTATTTTTACAGTTTGTAGGACTCTTTTTCCCTCTAAATGCTTGCAATGAAAGTTTTAAATTTAATGCAAAACTTTATTAGTCGTCTATTAGGCGTCTATCACTGTTTAACATTATGGAAACATTATATCAATTCTTCATTGTACATTATATAAATTATTGATAAAATTGAAATTTTCAATTTAGGCAAATGTGACCATTCCTTGTAAACATGGTTTTCTTTTAAGTTGACAAAGAGAACATGAGCGGCAGAAGTACCGTAAAGGGCATAAAACGTCTCTCCGTTGGGAAAGCCAAATTCAACACGAGAAAAGGAATACACCCACCAGGAATGAACACCGAAGTGAGAATTTGATTCTGGTCTGGTGCAGTGTTAAAGATATCTGTTATATAATTCAAAATCATAAATGGCATGTGGCATTGTTTCAATACCAATTTTAGCTATGTTTCAGATATTATTAATGGGTGTCTTCTCTTGTTTCATATTGTTGCTTGTTTTCATTTTCAACGATAACAATATATTTCCATGTAGATATGTAAATATCTGGTTCTTAAGTTTTAAGAGATTGTGGAAAGAATTGCTTATAATTTTACATCCTTTTTGCATTTCCTAAAGACATGCTTGTGCTTGCATGCCTAATAAATATCACACGATATTTACGAAAATAACAAGTTTATATTATTTTGCATTGCAAAATCAAAAGATAACTTTATTACCACTATAATATGGCACATTTGAATATCTAAGAGTTACCTTAAATTTCACGTTTTCTTTGATGGATAAGACATTTTCCGTTTTCTAATAGTTTGAAGTCGCTCTTCCAGATGGCGTTCCTTCAAGAATCACAAATTCTTTTAATTACGTTTCTTTGTATTCTTGAGCAGGGCCGCCATTAGTATCGTCTCGGATGTGTTCTTAAGCTCTGTACTTCGTCTGTCTCTTTTGATTATGTATTATCTCCTCATCTTTTCGGTAAGTTAAACAATTCAATGATATGGCTATGTTTATCTGCCTGTTTGCTAATCAAGTGGGCTTCCTTGAGCTTTTATTTCGTGTATAGATGCGAAGTAAGGATTACACAGCTTGGATGCCATTTTGGGTTTCTTTAGAATAGATTTTTTTGGATTTTTGAAAGTTTGTAGTAGTGTTTTTTTTAAATTTAATGGAATACTTTATTATTTTTGTGTATAAACATAATGATAGACCCCAAGTTAGTCAAGCCCTAGCGAAGGTAGCCATAACTACATGCGCAGTGACATTGAGCAAGGCAAGGCCTGTTAATCAATTATCTCATCGTAAAGATGTTTCAGGAGACAAATGTTCGTTGTCATTGAATAATTATATTGGTAAACGCCAGTAGGGAACAAATGATCTATGCCAACCTCATTCTTTTGAGAAATGATATTGGCAATAACTTGGCAATTGATGTATAAATTTATGAATTTATAAATTTATTACAAGAAGCATAAGAAAACGTAGCGAACCATTGGTCTCTGTAGGCAGAGACGGAATTATATTACTATTCACTCAGGTTTGAGCGGCCATATAAGTTATTACAGTTCACATGGTTTTACTAAATTGATGATTTACCTCATTTGAGTGACGTTTGTTCTATTTACAAACAGTAACAGAACACTGTTGCCAGTGAAAGCTGACAGCAGTTACACCTGGCAAAAAAGATGAATGATGCGTAATGAAATATGTTTGTATCTGGAAATATTATATCATTTATGTACAATTTCATTGTATATTATGCAAATGATTGATAATTAAAATTGTTTCAATTTGGGCAAATGAGTGTCCATTCCTTGTAACCATGGTTTTTTTTTAAGTTGGCAAAGCGGCAGAGGCAACGTGAAGGGTTAAAGCGTCTCCGCTGGGAAACAGGTGAATTTTGCTTGAAATAAACACCGGTGAGAATTTGATTTCTGTATGATACAGCGATTTGTTATTTTACAATTTAAAATCATTAATGCATGCATCTGGCATTGTTTCAATACCAATTCAGATATTATTAGTTGGTGTCTTCTTTTGTTTCATATTAATGCTTGTTTTCATTTTGAGTATGACCGAATATATTTCCAATATATTTACTCTTAATTATCCCGTTGTTAAGAGATCTTATCATTCCTTAAAGACATGCTTGTTCTTGCATGTAAATGATAATATGCATGTTTGTCAGACTCTCCTATAAGATGAAAACAAAACTTCTTGATATATATTTATCAACAATGCATTGCGCTAATTAAATATCACAGGATATTTAAGAAAATGTCAAGTTTATATTGTTTTTCATAACAAAAGCAAAAGATATCTTTATTATCACTAGAAAGAACAAAGGACTCAATTCCCTGCACATATTATGGCACAATTGAATATCTTAGAATTATCTTAAAGTTTACCGTTTTCTTTGAAGGATGAGATATTTTCCATTTTCTAATAGTTTTAAATCACTTTTCCAGATGGCATCACAAATTCTTTTAATTGTTTTTTTGTATTTGTTTCTCTTGGTTAGGGCCGCCATTTTTATTTAATCTTGTATGTGTCGTCTCCGAATACGGATGTGCTCTATATTTCAAGTTTGTCTCTTCTAATGATGTATTATCTACTCATTTTCAGTAAGTCAAACTAATCAGTGTGAATCAGATGCCTTTTTGCTAGATTAGTTTTTATTTCACGTAGAAATGCGCAAGTTGCATGGCATTTTGGGTTTCTTTAGAAATATTTTTTTTTGATTTTTGAAAGTTTTTCTCATTATAGAGCAGTTTCTTTTTTTTTTTTGTCTAAACATAATGATAGACGTCAAATTGGCTACATGCGCAGTGATATTGAGCAAGGGAAGGCAATGGTAATGGCTTATTAATCAATTATCTCATTATATTATTATCTCTATCTTATCAATGAAAAATTATATTTGCAGACGTTAGTATGGTTATTATGATCAATGACAACCTCACTTTTGAAAAATGGTGTCAGAAATCGTGATGACTGGACTACCAATAACTGGGCAATTGATGTATCCTCGTCATCGCCGGATATACTTGATAGATTTATTGCAAGAAACAAAACAAACATTGAACTCTGTAGTTAATTACAGATTAACAGGCCATATACATTATTACAGTTCCCATGTTTTACGAAATTGAAGATCAAGGTCATTTCAATGACGTTTACTCTTTTTAGTGTGCAATATACAAACAACCACAGACCACTATTGCCAGTGAGAGCTAACAGAAGTTACACGTGGCAAGAATGATGAATGATGCGTAGAGAATGAAATATGTTTGTCAGAGTAATCAATGTATCTGGAAACATTGTACATAATTGAACATAATTTATAAATTATGTACAATTTATTATGTATATTATGCAAATGATTGATAATTGAAATTGAAATTTTTCATTTAGGCAAATGAATGCCATAGTTTTTTTTTTTATAGATGGCAAAGAGAACACGAGCGGCAGTCAACGTGAGCATAAAACATCTCTCCGCTGGGAAACAGGCAAATCTTGCACTTGAAAAGGAACACACCAGCTAGGAATGAACGCCGGAATGAGACTTTGATTCTGGTATGATAAAAAGATCTTTTTATTTGAAATCATAAATGACATGAATTGTTTCAGTATCAATTTTGGCAATGTTTCAGATAATATTAATAGGCGTATTCTCATGTTTTCATTTTCAACGAGTTGGACAATATCAGGTTGGTAAGTTTTGAAAGATTTTGAATAGTTTATGTTACATCCTTTTTATATTTCTTACAATTATTTTTCTTTTATCACATCATTTAGAAATAAAGTGAAATGTAAGAATATTGGGAAAATCTAAATCACGATAAATTATATTACATCCTTTTTATATTTCTTACGCTTATTTTTCTTTTATCACATCATTTAGAAATAAAGTGAAATGTAAGAATATTGGGAAAATCTAAATCACGATAAATTACAAGCATAACGATGATAAAAAAGATATATGGTAGTTGAACTATGAAAAAACTTGTCTTTTAACAGAATATCAAGTTTATATAGTTTTCCATTGCTAAAGAAAACATAACAAAGGACTATTTCCCGTTCTCTGTGATGGATAAGATTTTCCTGTTTTGTGTCGCTCTTCCAGATGGCGTTACTGCAAGCATCAGAAATTCTTTAAATTGTTTCATTGTATTTGTTTCTCTTATGCAGGGCCGCCTTTTGTATTTAGTCTTGTATGTCTCGGGTCTGAATATGGATGTGTTCTTACAATCTGTATTTCAAATCTGTCTCTTCTGATGTAGTGTCTACTCATCTTGTCGGTAAGTCAGCGATATGGTAATGTTTATCTGCCTTTTTCCTCGACAAGTAGGCTTCCTTGTGCTTTTATTTCGCGTATAGATTCGGGGAGATTACACTTCTAGCTTGGATGCCATTTTCTCTTCCTTAAGAATGCCATGATAAACTCTTCTTTCAGCTGTCATGTTAAGTGCTATTTTTTGGTAATCTTTAAAATTTCTTATCTACTAACTAGGACTGTTTTTCACTGTTTGCAATGGGGGTATTTTTTAAATTCAATGGAATACTTTATGTATGTACAAGGCAGGGGTTCAGGATAAACATAAAGCTAGACGCCAAATAAGTGAAGCCACCACTGCTCCATACCGGAGGTAGGCATAACTACATGTGCAGTGACATTATCTCAACAAAGTTGTTTCAGGAGACTTAAATGTTCATTATCAATGAATAAATATACTGGCAGACACCGGTAGGGAACAAATGAATGTAATGATCAATGCCAATCTCACTCTTTTGAAAAATGGTAGTGGAAATCGTAATGACCGGACTACCAATAACTTGGTAATTGATGTACCCTCCTCATATTAACAAGAAACACAAGAAAACTTAGAGAACCATTGAATTATATTACTATTCACTCAGGTTACAGCTTATGACTGTTCATCCAGGAACGTTTAAGCAGCCATATACGTTATTATAGTTTTACTAAATTGATGATTTAGGTTATTTGAATGACATATTATGCAAATGATTGATAATTAAAATTGAAATTTTTCATTTAGGCAAATGAATGCCATAGTTTTTTTTTTTTATAGATGGCATAAAACATCTCTCCGCTGGGAAACAGGCAAATCTTGCACTTGAAAAGGAACACACCAGCTAGGAATGAACGCCGGAATGAGACTTTGATTCTGGTATGATAAAAAGATCTTTTTATTTGAAATCATAAATGACATGAATTGTTTCAGTATCAATTTTGGCAATGTTTCAGATAATATTAATAGGCGTATTCTCATGTTTTCATTTTCAACGAGTTGGACAATATCAGGTTGGTAAGTTTTGAAAGATTTTGAATAGTTTATGTTACATCCTTTTTATATTTCTTACAATTATTTTTCTTTTATCACATCATTTAGAAATAAAGTGAAATGTAAGAATATTGGGAAAATCTAAATCACGATAAATTATATTACATCCTTTTTATATTTCTTACGCTTATTTTTCTTTTATCACATCATTTAGAAATAAAGTGAAATGTAAGAATTTTGGGAAAATCTAAATCACGATAAATTACAAGCATAACGATGATAAAAAAGATATATGGTAGTTGAACTATGAAAAAACTTGTCTTTTAACAGAATATCAAGTTTATATAGTTTTCCATTGCTAAAGAAAACATAACAAAGGACTATTTCCCGTTCTCTATGATGGATAAGATTTTCCTGTTTTGTGTCGCTCTTCCAGATGGCGTTACTGCAAGCATCAGAAATTCTTTAAATTGTTTCATTGTATTTGTTTCTCTTATGCAGGGCCGCCTTTTGTATTTAGTCTTGTATGTCTCGGGTCTGAATATGGATGTGTTCTTACAATCTGTATTTCAAATCTGTCTCTTCTGATGTAGTGTCTACTCATCTTGTCGGTAAGTCAGCGATATGGTAATGTTTATCTGCCTTTTTCCTCGACAAGTAGGCTTCCTTGTGCTTTTATTTCGCGTATAGATTCGGGGAGATTACACTTCTAGCTTGGATGCCATTTTCTCTTCCTTAAGAATGCCATGATAAACTCTTCTTTCAGCTGTCATGTTAAGTGCTATTTTTTGGAAATCTTTAAAATTTCTTATCTACTAACTAGGACTGTTTTTCACTGTTTGCAATGGGGGTATTTTTTAAATTCAATGGAATACTTTATGTATGTACAAGGCAGGGGTTCAGGATAAACATAAAGCTAGACGCCAAATAAGTGAAGCCACCACTGCTCCATACCGGAGGTAGGCATAACTACATGTGCAGTGACATTATCTCAACAAAGTTGTTTCAGGAGACTTAAATGTTCATTATCAATGAATAAATATACTGGCAGACACCGGTAGGGAACAAATGAATGTAATGATCAATGCCAATCTCACTCTTTTGAAAAATGGTAGTGGAAATCGTAATGACCGGACTACCAATAACTTGGTAATTGATGTACCCTCCTCATATTAACAAGAAACACAAGAAAACTTAGAGAACCATTGAATTATATTACTATTCACTCAGGTTACAGCTTATGACTGTTCATCCTGGAACGTTTAAGCAGCCATATACGTTATTATAGTTTTACTAAATTGATGATTTAGGTTATTTGAATGACATTTGTTCTTTTCAGTGTAATAGAACACTTGCTAGTGAAAGCTGACAGCAGTTACACATGGCAAGAATGATGAATTATGCATAGTGAATGAAATGTCATGTTGGTAACATTATATCAATTATTTCATTATGCAAATGATTGATAATTAAAATTGAAATTTTCCATTTAGGCAAATGAGTGTCCATTCCTTGTAACCATGGTCTTTTAATTTGGCAAAGAGAACATGAGCGGCAGAGGCAACGTGAAGGGTTAAAGCGTCCCCGCTGGGAAACAGGTGAATTTTGCTTGAAATAAACACCGGTGAGAATTTGATTTCTGTATGATACAGCGATTTGTTATTTTACAATTTAAAATCATTAATGCATGCATCTGGCATTGTTTCAATACCAATTCAGATATTATTAGTTGGTGTCTTCTTTTGTTTCATATTAATGCTTGTTTTCATTTTGAGTATGACCGAATATATTTCCAATATATTTACTCTTAATTATCCCGTTGTTGTTTTAAGAGATCTTATCATTCCTTAAAGACATGCTTGTTCTTGCATGTAAATGATAATATGCATGTTTGTCAGACTCTCCTATAAGATGAAAACAAAACTTCTTGATATATATTTATCAACAATGCATTGCGCTAATTAAATATCACAGGATATTTAAGAAAATGTCAAGTTTATATTGTTTTTCATAACAAAAGCAAAAGATATCTTTATTATCACTAGAAAGAACAAAGGACTCAATTCCCTGCACATATTATGGCACAATTGAATATCTTAGAATTATCTTAAAGTTTACCGTTTTCTTTGAAGGATGAGATATTTTCCATTTTCTAATAGTTTTAAATCACTTTTCCAGATGGCATCACAAATTCTTTTAATTGTTTTTTTGTATTTGTTTCTCTTGGTTAGGGCCGCCATTTTTATTTAATCTTGTATGTGTCGTCTCCGAATACGGATGTGCTCTATATTTCAAGTTTGTCTCTTCTAATGATGTATTATCTACTCATTTTCAGTAAGTCAAACTAATCAGTGTGAATCAGATGCCTTTTTGCTAGATTAGTTTTTATTTCACGTAGAAATGCGCAAGTTGCATGGCATTTTGGGTTTCTTTAGAAATATTTTTTTTTGATTTTTGAAAGTTTTTCTCATTATAGAGCAGTTTCTTTTTTTTTTTTGTCTAAACATAATGATAGACGTCAAATTGGCTACATGCGCAGTGATATTGAGCAAGGGAAGGCAATGGTAATGGCTTATTAATCAATTATCTCATTATATTATTATCTCTATCTTATCAATGAAAAATTATATTTGCAGACGTTAGTATGGTTATTATGATCAATGACAACCTCACTTTTGAAAAATGGTGTCAGAAATCGTGATGACTGGACTACCAATAACTGGGCAATTGATGTATCCTCGTCATCGCCGGATATACTTGATAGATTTATTGCAAGAAACAAAACAAACATTGAACTCTGTAGTTAATTACAGATTAACAGGCCATATACATTATTACAGTTCCCATGTTTTACGAAATTGAAGATCAAGGTCATTTCAATGACGTTTACTCTTTTTAGTGTGCAATATACAAACAACCACAGACCACTATTGCCAGTGAGAGCTAACAGAAGTTACACGTGGCAAGAATGATGAATGATGCGTAGAGAATGAAATATGTTTGTCAGAGTAATCAATGTATCTGGAAACATTGTACATAATTGAACATAATTTATAAATTATGTACAATTTATTATGTATATTATGCAAATGATTGATAATTGAAATTGAAATTTTTCATTTAGGCAAATGAATGCCATAGTTTTTTTTTTTATAGATGGCAAAGAGAACACGAGCGGCAGTCAACGTGAGCATAAAACATCTCTCCGCTGGGAAACAGGCAAATCTTGCACTTGAAAAGGAACACACCAGCTAGGAATGAACGCCGGAATGAGACTTTGATTCTGGTATGATAAAAAGATCTTTTTATTTGAAATCATAAATGACATGAATTGTTTCAGTATCAATTTTGGCAATGTTTCAGATAATATTAATAGGCGTATTCTCATGTTTTCATTTTCAACGAGTTGGACAATATCAGGTTGGTAAGTTTTGAAAGATTTTGAATAGTTTATGTTACATCCTTTTTATATTTCTTACAATTATTTTTCTTTTATCACATCATTTAGAAATAAAGTGAAATGTAAGAATATTGGGAAAATCTAAATCACGATAAATTATATTACATCCTTTTTATATTTCTTACGCTTATTTTTCTTTTATCACATCATTTAGAAATAAAGTGAAATGTAAGAATATTGGGAAAATCTAAATCACGATAAATTACAAGCATAACGATGATAAAAAAGATATATGGTAGTTGAACTATGAAAAAACTTGTCTTTTAACAGAATATCAAGTTTATATAGTTTTCCATTGCTAAAGAAAACATAACAAAGGACTATTTCCCGTTCTCTGTGATGGATAAGATTTTCCTGTTTTGTGTCGCTCTTCCAGATGGCGTTACTGCAAGCATCAGAAATTCTTTAAATTGTTTCATTGTATTTGTTTCTCTTATGCAGGGCCGCCTTTTGTATTTAGTCTTGTATGTCTCGGGTCTGAATATGGATGTGTTCTTACAATCTGTATTTCAAATCTGTCTCTTCTGATGTAGTGTCTACTCATCTTGTCGGTAAGTCAGCGATATGGTAATGTTTATCTGCCTTTTTCCTCGACAAGTAGGCTTCCTTGTGCTTTTATTTCGCGTATAGATTCGGGGAGATTACACTTCTAGCTTGGATGCCATTTTCTCTTCCTTAAGAATGCCATGATAAACTCTTCTTTCAGCTGTCATGTTAAGTGCTATTTTTTGGTAATCTTTAAAATTTCTTATCTACTAACTAGGACTGTTTTTCACTGTTTGCAATGGGGGTATTTTTTAAATTCAATGGAATACTTTATGTATGTACAAGGCAGGGGTTCAGGATAAACATAAAGCTAGACGCCAAATAAGTGAAGCCACCACTGCTCCATACCGGAGGTAGGCATAACTACATGTGCAGTGACATTATCTCAACAAAGTTGTTTCAGGAGACTTAAATGTTCATTATCAATGAATAAATATACTGGCAGACACCGGTAGGGAACAAATGAATGTAATGATCAATGCCAATCTCACTCTTTTGAAAAATGGTAGTGGAAATCGTAATGACCGGACTACCAATAACTTGGTAATTGATGTACCCTCCTCATATTAACAAGAAACACAAGAAAACTTAGAGAACCATTGAATTATATTACTATTCACTCAGGTTACAGCTTATGACTGTTCATCCAGGAACGTTTAAGCAGCCATATACGTTATTATAGTTTTACTAAATTGATGATTTAGGTTATTTGAATGACATTTGTTCTTTTCAGTGTAATAGAACACTTGCTAGTGAAAGCTGACAGCAGTTACACATGGCAAGAATGATGAATTATGCATAGTGAATGAAATGTCATGTTGGTAACATTATATCAATTATTTCATTATGCAAATGATTGATAATTAAAATTGAAATTTTCCATTTAGGCAAATGAGTGTCCATTCCTTGTAACCATGGTCTTTTAATTTGGCAAAGAGAACATGAGCGGCAGAGGCAACGTGAGGGGCATAAAGCGTCTCCGTTGGGAAACAGCTGAATTTTGATGCAGTGTTAAAGAGATGTGTTATTTTACAATTTAAAATCATAAATGGCATGTGGCATTGTTTCAATACCAAATTTGGCAATGGTTCAGATTTTATTAGTTGGTGTCTTCTCTTGATTATTATTGCTTGTTTTCATTTCAATGGGTATTACGATATATTTCCAATATATTTACTCTTAATTATCCCGTTGGTAAGTTTTAAGAGATTGTAAAGACGCTTTTTATTTTACATCCTTTTTTCTTTCCTTAAGGACATGCATGTGAATCCTATAAGATGAAAACAAAACTTCCTGATATATATTTATCAACAATGTATTGCGCTAAATAAATATAACAGGATATTTAGGAAAATGGCAAGTTTATATTGTTTTTTATAACAAAAGCAGTTCTAGAAATAGAACAAAGGGCTCGATTCCCTGCACACATTATGGCACAATTGAATATCTAAGAATTATCTTAAAGTTTACCGTTTTCTTTGATAGATAAGATATTTCCCGTTTTCTAATAGTTTTAAATCATTTTTTCCAAATGGCGTTCCAGCAAACATCACAAATTCTTTTGATTACGTTTCTTTGTATTTATATTTAGGCGGATGTGCTCTTACGCTCTGTATTTCAAGTCTGTCTCTTCTGATGATGTAGTATCTACTCATCTTTTCAGTAAGTCAAACTTCCTTGAGCTTTTATTTCGCGTATAGATGCCATTTTGGGTTTCTTTAGAATTAATTTGTTTGGATTTTTGAAAGTTTGTCTTCCCACTATACTTTATTATTTGTCTGTATGCACAAAACAGGCGATCAGGATAAACATAATTATAGACGCCAAGGTAGCAGTGACATTGCGCTAGGCAAAGCAAGGCTTGTTAATCAATTATTTCATCGTAAAGTAGACGCCAATAAGGAACAAATGGTTATCATGATCAATGTTAAACTCACTCTTTTGAAAAATGGTAGTGGAAATCGTGATGACTTGACTACCAATAACTTGGCAATTGATGTATCCTCGTCATCGCCAGATATACTTAATAAAATTTATTACAAGAAACACAAGAAAACGTAGAGAAACATAAGCGTTGCATCCTGGAACATTTACCCGGCCATATACGTTATTACAGTTCACATGGTTTTACGAAATTGATGATTTAGGTCATTTGAATGACGTTTGTTCTTTTTAGTGTGCAATATACAAACAGCTACAGACCAATGTTGCCAGTGAAAGCTGAAAGCAGTTACATCTAGCAAGAATGATGAATGATGCGTAGAGAATGAAATATCATGTTTGTCAGATAAATCAATATATCAGTATATCAGTAATGTACAGTTTCATTGTACATAATGCAAATGATTGATAACCGAAATTGAAATTTTCCATTTAGGCAAATGATTGTCCATAGTTTTCTTTTATAGTTGGCAAAGAGAACATGAGCGGCAGAGGCAACGCAAATTTTGCGCGAGAAAAGGAACACGCGAGAGTGAGACTGAATCTGGTCTGATGCAGTGTTAAAGAGATGTATTTTTTATCATTTAAAATCATAGATGGCATATGGGTCTTGAATTGTTTCAATATCAATTTTGGCAGTTTTAGATATTATTATAAGGTGTCTTCTCAACGAGTATATCAATATATTTCCATTTAGATAGAAATACTCTTGAATATACCAGGTTAGTAAGTTTTAAAAGATTTTGAATAGACTTGCTCATTATTTTACATCCTTTTTTTCATTTTTTTGCTTCCATGCGAATGTCAATATCAGGTAAAAACAAAATGGATATCTATTGAGCCAAATAAAGATCATACTATCATTTGTTTCCTTTTATCACATTATTTAGAAATAAGACTGGTAAAATCTAAATCACGATAAATTACCAGCATAACGAAAATAAAAGATATATTGTGTTGAACCATGAAGAAACTTTTATTTAACAAAATGTCGTTTATATAGTTTTCCATTGCTAAAGCAAAACATAACAAAGGACTCTATTTCCTGCAGATATTATGGGACATTTGTGTCACAGATATCATTTTAAAGATTTCCGTTTTCTTTGATGGATAAGATATTTCTCGTTTTCTAATAGTTTTGAGACTCTTCCAGATGGCAAGCATCACAAATTCTTTTAATTACGTTTCTTTGTATTTGTTTCTCTTGTTCAGGGCCGCCATTTGTATTCAGTCTTGTGTGTGTCGTCTTCGAAGATGAATGTGTTCTTACGCTCAGTTTTTCAAATCTGTCTCTTCTGATGTTGCAGTCTACTCATCTTTTCGGTAAGTCAGCGATATGGCAATGTTTATCTGCCTTTTTCCTAGACAAATGGGCTTCCTTGAAATCTTATTTCGGGTATAGCTGCGGATGAAAGATTACACTTCTAGCTTAGATACTATTTTGTCCTCCTTAAGAATGCTTTCATTTAACTTCACTTTCTTTAGATAAATAATTAATTTTGGTGTATATATGGCGTTTGGCCATGCTATTTCTGGTAGTCCTCAAAGTTTATTATTACATTTTGTAGGACTTTCTCATTCTAAGTGCTTGCAATGGAAGTTTTTTAAATTTAATGGAAAATTTTATGCACAAGGCGTCTATCATTATGTTTGACATTATGGAAATATTATATCAATTCTTCATTGAACGTTATGTACAATGGTTTTCTTTTCAGTTGGCAAAGAGAACATGAGCGGCAGAGGCAACGTAACGGACATAAAACGTCTCCGTTGGGAAACAGGCGAATTTTGCACGAGAAAAGGAACACACCAGCTAGGAATGAACAACGAAGTGAGAATTTTATTCTGGTCTGATGCAGTGTTAAAGAGATGTGTTATTATACAATTCAAAATCATAAATGGCATGTGGCATTGTTTCAATACCAATTTTGGCCGTTTCAGATATTATTAATGAGTGTCTTTTCTTGTTTCATAATATTGCTTATTTTCATTTTCAACGAATATGACAATATATTTCCATGTAGATATGCAAACATCTGGTTTAAGATTGTGAATAGAATCGCTTATTATTTTGCATCCTTTTCGCATTCCCTAAAGACATATGACTGCTTGTGCTTGCATGCTTGTCAGACTCTCTCCTATAAGATGAAAACAAAATGTCTTGATATATGTTTATATCATTTTGCATTGCAAAAGCAAAAGATAACTTTATTACCACTAAAAATAGAACTAATGACCCTATCCACTACACATTTGAATATCTAAGAATTACCTTAAAGTTTCCAGTTTTCTTTGATGGATAAGATATTTTCCGTTTTCGAATAGTTTTAAGTCGCTCCTCCAAATGGCGTTCCTTCAAGAATCACAAATTCTTTTAATTATTTGTTTTTCTTGAGCACCCGCCATTAGTTCTTGTATGTGTCGTCTCCGAAGATGGATGTGTTCTTACGCTCTGTATTTCAAGCGTGTCACTTCCGATTATGTATTATCTCATCTTGAGCTTTTATTTCGCGTATGGATGCAAAGTAAGGATTATACTTCTAGCTTGGATGCCATTTTGGGTCTCTTTAGAATGGATTTTTTTGGATTTTTGAAAGTTTGTAGGAGTGTTTTTTAAATCTAATGGAATACTTTATGATTTGTGTGTATGCACAAGGCAGGCGATCGGTACAAATATAATGATAGACGCCAAGGCAAGGTAATGGTAGTTGGCAAGTTAATCAATTATCTCATCGTAAAGTAGTTTCAGGAGACTTAAATGTTCGTTGTCAATGAAATTATCAAATTATATTGATAAACGCCAGTAGGGTTATCATGATCAATGTCAACCTCACTCTTTTGAGAAATAGTAGTGGAAATCGTGATTACCGGACTACCAATAACTTGGCAATTGATGTATCTCGTCATCGCCGAATATGCTTGATAGATTTATTACAAGAAACACAAGAAAACGTAAGGAACCATTGAACTCGGTAGGCAGAGACTTGGAATTATATTCACTCAGGTTACAGCTTATGGTGGTTCATCCTGGAACATTCATCCTGGAATGTTCTTTACAGTTCACATGGTTTTACTAAATAGATGATTTACCTCATTAGAGTGTTGTTCTTTCTAGTGTGCAATATACAAACAGTAACAGACCACTCAGGTTCACTCAGGTTACAGCTTATGGTGGTTCATCCTGGAACATTCATCCTGGAATGTTCTTTACAGTTCACATGGTTTTACTAAATAGATGATTTACCTCATCAGTGTTGTTCTTTCTAGTGTGCAATATACAAACAGTAACAGACCACTCAGGTTCACTCAGGTTACAGCTTATGGTGGTTCATCCTGGAACGTTCATCCTGGAATGTTTCTTACAGTTCACATGGTTTTACTAAATAGATGATTTACCTCATCAGAGTGTTGTTCTTTCTAGTGTGCAATATACAAACAGTAACAGACCACTGTTGCCAGTGAAAGCTGGCAGCAGTTACACCTGGTAAGAATGATGAATGATGCGTTGAGAATGAAATATTATGTTTGTCAAAGTAAGTAATGTATCTGGAAACATTATATTAATTATGTACATTTTCATTGTTCATTATGCAAATGATTGATACGCCAACTTAGTCAAGCCACCACTGCTCCCTAACGGGAGCAAGGCAAGGTAATGGTAGTTGGCAAGTTAATCAATTATCTCATCGTAAAGTAGTTTCAGGAGACTTAAATGTTCGTTGTCAATGAATAATTATATTGATAAACGCCAGTAGGGTTATCATGATCAATGTCAACCTCACTCTTTTGAGAAATGGTAGAGGAAATCGTGATTACCGGACTACCAATTGATGTATCTCGTCATCGCCGAATATGCTTGATAGATTTATTACAAGAAACACAAGAAAACGTAAGGAACCATTGAACTCGGTAGGCAGAGACTTGGAATTATATTCACTCAGGTTACAGCTTATGGTGGTTCATCCTGGAACATTCATCCTGGAATGTTCTTTACAGTTCACATGGTTTTACTAAATAGATGATTTACCTTATTAGAGTGTTGTTCTTTCTAGTGTGCAATATACAAACAGTAACAGACCACTCAGGTTCACTCAGGTTACAGCTTATTGTGGTTCATCCTGCAACGTTCATCATGGTTTTCCTTAAA
>NW_027265212.1:0-15311 GCF_036320965.1 Panulirus ornatus
TTTCTGCCTTACAATAGGTCAAAATTAAAAAATTTCCCTTGAAAAAGTCATTTTAGATTTTTCCCTTTAAACAATAATTGATTTATAAAGCTTTTAACGGGTAAAGATCTTTAGTTTAATGCCTTGTAACTATAAAGATCATTATAAAAAGGGTCCAGATCATTAGTTTGACGGGCCTGAAAAAGGGTGATTTTTGATTTACAGGTCAAGATCATTCGTTTATTGCCTTATAACATCAAAAACTTTTAATTTTTTCCCTTGATTTTTTGTCATCATTAGATTTAAATCCCTTGTAAAAAGTCAAGTCTTTACTTTACGCCTAAAACAACTCAAGATAATTAATTTACGTCTTGTAACGGGTCAAGTCATTATTTTTATGCCTTGAAAGGGGACAAGATCATTAAACTTAACCCCTTTTAAACACACAAGATCTTTAGTTTTTTCCCTGGGGAAAGGTCAAAATCATTTTTTTTTACTTAAAAGTAAAGACCATTTTATTTACGTTATAACAGCTCAAGAAAAATTTGATTTATCCCTTTATTTTTAAGGAAAGAAATTTACAAAAAGGAAGTTTATTAGGTTTATTGCATTGAAAACAGGTTAACTGCCTTGTAACAAGTAAGATAAAAACTCCCTTTATAAAGGTGACTTTAAATTTTTCTGATTTTTAAGAGGTAAAGAATTGGATTTTTGCTTAAAAAGTAAAATTTTGCCTTTAACAGGAAAAGTCATTAAAATTTCCCGCCTAAAACGGTTAAGTCTTGGATTTCCTATAATTCTCATCAAATTTAATCCCTTTAACGGTCATTAGTTTTTACTGTTTTATAATTGTATCATTGTTTTACTGTCATAACCGTTTACTCCTTTGTCATTGTTTTTAGGGCTTATAACGGTCAAGATTTTTGTTTATTACTTTTAAAAGTAAAATCATTAGATTTCGCCATAAAACCAAAAATTTTATTACCTTAAACAGAAAAAAATCAAAAGTTTTACTCCCTTGTAACGGTAGAAACCCTTACATTTATTTCCCCTGAACGGGTCAAGATCATTAGATTTACTCCCTTGAAACAAAACAAGGCATTAGTTTTTGGGCCCCTATAACAGGTAAAAAAGATTTACGCATAGTAAGAGATAAAGTCACTAATCACTTAAAATACATAACACGAAAGCATTAGATATTGTTTACTGTTTTTATAATAGGAAAAATCATAGATTTTATAATAGGTAAAGAACTTACTTTTATTTCCCAATAACATGTGAATATCATTGATAATTATTTACAAATTTTTTACAGGTAAAATCTTCAATTTAATGATTTGGGAAATGCCAAATCTTTAAATTTTTTTGCTTTTTAAAGGTCAATTTTCTTTTAAAATTTACTTCCTTGCCACATTCGAAACATTAGATTTCTCCCTTAAAATAGGTTTCAAAATAAGACATTTTTTTAATTCCTTGAAAAGGGTCTCTTAAATTTTTATTGCCTTATAATTAGATTTAAAACTTTTTTAACAGGAAAAAAATCTTTAGATTTAATGCTTTTTAAATTAAAGACATTAGATTGATCCTTTAAACAGGTCCAGATGCTGCGTTAAAAAGGGTAAAAGATCATTAGATTTACGGTCTCATTAGATTCATTCCCTTAAAAACGGGTCAAGATTTACTGAATACAAAAGATCATAGATTTCTTGCCTTTAACAATCAAGATATCAGATTTACGCGTAAAAGTAAAGATTACTCCCTTAAAATTCAAAATCATTAGTTTTACTTTGTAACAGGAAAGATCATTACTTTATCATTATTTTTTACCCCCAGTAAACGTAAATATTTTAAATTTTTTTCTGCTATTATATTTAACAACTCATGTTCATTTGTTTTTACTGTTTTGTAAAAAAAACCCTTAGAAACGATTTTTGTTAATGAAAGGTCAGTATTACAATTTTCCTTGTCACCGGTAAAAGTCTTTAATATAATCCCTTAATCATGATCTTTAGATTTACAGGGCAAGGTCATTACTTTATTGACAATTTGGGGAGATTTATGGGAAGTTTATTGGACATATTTGCTGCCTTAGATCTTAGATCATTTGTTTTACTGTCTTTAACGGGTTAAATCATTTGATTTTTTGCCTTATCAAGTCATTTAGGCCCAAAACATTATTTCTTATGGTCAATTCTTTTTGGTCAATATCATTAGTTTTTAAAAAATATCGGTAGAGATCATTAGATTTTTCTGTCTTATGACAGTTTAAAATATTAGATTTATTGCCTTAAACGGGGGAAGACATTAGTTTATTACCTTATAACAGGTACATTTTATGGATCAAAAAGATCTAGATTTCTTTCCCTTTTAAAAACCAAGTTTACTGGATTTCTTCCTTGTAAAATCAAATCTTTTATTTACTGCCTTTTTAACAATTCAAAATCATTAATTTTGTAACAGGTATCATTTAAATTTATTCCCTTTTAACAGGCAGGTTATTAATTTACTGCCTTATAACACGACAAGATCATTAGTTTTAGAAGACTTTTTTGTCAAGGTCAAGATAAACTACCCTTTTAACAGTTTATGATCATTTGAATACGTAATAACAGGGGAAGATTTGAGTTTTAAAGGGCAAGTCATTAGTTTTAAGCCCTTTTATCAGGTCAAAATCTTAGGTTTCTGCCCTTTAACAAACAAGATCATTAGATTTGTCGCCCTTTAAAAGTCAATTCATTAGATTTATGGCCCTTTTATTGGTCAAGACATTAGATTACGCCTTTCTAGGGCATGATCAATTATTATTACCGTCTTATAAAGTCGAGGTCATTAGATTTTTGTTTTTGAAGGGCAAGATCATAGTTTTTCCCATTTAAGAAAATTGATTTACTGCCTTAAACCCGGTCGAAGACATTTATTTAACCCTTTTAAAAAAGTTAGATCATTGATTTATTGCCTTTTAACAGGCCTTATAAAAGCCCAAAATTAGCAGTTTTTCTGCCTACAAAAGTCAAGTCATTAGAATACTGTTATAACATGTCATTGGATTTTTGCCTTATACCCGGGCTCATTAGATTTATGCCTTTTAAAGGTAAAGATTTAGAATTTTCCCGCCTTAAAATTTTCATTTGGTTTATTATCGTCGTCAAGTCATCAATTTATGCCCTTTAAAGGGTTTTGATTTACATCTTAAAACGCGAAATAAAATTTACGCCCCTTTTAACAAACAAGATCATTAGATTTATGGCTTTTTTTTAGGTCAAGATTATTCGTTTCGCAAAGGATAAAAATCATTGATTTTTTGCCTTTTTAAAAAACCAAAATTTTTAGATTTATTACCTTTTAAGCCAAAATTATTGATTTACTGCCTCATAAGCAAAAAACAAAAACCCCTTTTCCCTGAACAGGTCAAGATCATTAGATTTATGCCCTTTTAAAAAAATTACAACTTTTAAAAAGGTAAAAATCACGATTTAATGCCCCGGCAGTCAAGATTTTTTTCTTTTAAAAAAGGTCAATATCATTTGAATTACTTCCTTGCCACCCGGAAAGAATCATTAGATTTTCTGCCTTAAAACAGCCAATAATATTAGATTTATTATAACGTCAAAAATTAATTTTCAATGATTTTTTTTTCTTCCTTTTAACAGGGCAAGATATTAGATTTATAAACTTTTTATTAGGTAACGATTTTTTAAAATTTATGCCAGGGGAATATATCAAGATCAATCGGGGCAAGATCATTAGATTGACTGCCTTACAATGGGCAAAATCATTAGATTTATTGCCCAAACAGGATCAGATTACTGACTTTAAAAAGCTCAAGATCATTAGGTTTACTCCTTGTTACCAAGAACATTAGAATTTAGCTCATAGCATTTCAAGATCATTGATTTTCTGCCATTTTAACAGGTCAAGATCCCTTACCCAAAAATGCCTTATAAAAAACTCAAGATCATTAGAAATTTTCTGTCTTGTAACAGGTCCCAAAATCATTAGATTCACGCCTTAAAAACAGGTCAGTTTTTCCAGATCATTAACTTTTCTCCCTTATAAATGACAAGATCTTAGATTTTTGCCGAATGAAAGGTCAATATCATGGGAAATTTCTTCTTTGTTTACCGGCATTAAATATACTGCCTATAACAGATCATGATTATTTTAATTAAATGACTATTAGATTTGATCTAAAGCCTTTTAAAAAACTCAAAATCAATTTGATTTTACTGTCTTGTAACAGGTCCCAAAATCAGATTTAAATGCCTTAAAATTAGATTTACTGCCTTGTAACAGACCCAAAATTTATTAAAAACAAAAAGAGCATTTGATTTTTGCCTAATGAAAGGTCCCAAAATCATAGAATTACTTCCCTTTAAACCCCGGGCAAGATCAATTTGATATACTGCCCTTTTAAAAAGTCAAGATCATTAGATTTACTACCTTTTTAGTCAAGATCATATTATTTACTGCCTTATAACATCCAAGATAATTAGATTTACGCCTTATTGTTAGGGTCAAGGACATTATATTTACAAAAACCCTTTTAAAAAAGTCATCATTAGGTTTATTGCATTGACCAGATCAAGATCATTAGATTTGTTGCCTTAACCGGCCTTGGCTTTTAACAAGTGAAGATCAAAATTTTTTACTGCCTATAACAGCTCGATAATATTTACTGCCTTTTTGTTATAAGGTCAAGGACATTATATTTACAAACCCTTACATAAGATCATTATAAATTTCCCCTACTTTATATTTACTACCTCATTAGCAGATTTACTGTCAAGATCATTATAACAGGTCAAGATCAATAGATTTACTGATGTATAACAAGTCAAGACATCGGATTATAGGTCAAGATCATTAGATTTAATGCCTTTTAACAGGTAAAAGATCATTAGAATTTCTGCCTTTATAACAGGTTAAGATCATTGGATTTACTACAACATATCAAGATCATTAAAAATTTACTGCTTTTAATTGATCATCATTAGATTTACTATCTTATACAGCGAAATTTTAAGAAATTTACTGCCTTTTAACAAATCAAGATCATTAGATTTAGGCCTTATAACAGTTTAAGATTTTGATTTACTGCATAGTAGAGATCAAGATCATTAGATTTACTGTCGTATAACAGGCCAAGATATTAGATTTATTACCTTATCAATTTATTAGATTTACTGGGTTTAATAGGGCAAATCATAGTTTACTGCCTTGTAACAGGTATAGAACATTTCATGATTTCCAGATCAGGTCAAGTCATATTTACTGCCTATATTAGATTTTTTGCCTTATAAAAGGGTTTACCTTATTATTGATTTACTGCCTTACATAGTCAAATTAAGAACATTTCCTTGCAAAATCCTCATTAGATTTATTGCCTATAACAATATTAGATTTATAAGCTTTTAACAGGTAAAGATCTTTAGATTTATGCCTTGTAACATATCAAGATCATTATACAAAGGTCCAGATCATTAGATTGAATGCCTGACAAAGGGTGATCATTAGATTTACAGGTCAAGAATCATTCGATTTATTGCCTTATAACATCAAAATCATTAGATTTTTTGCCTTAGATTTTTTGTCATCATTAGATTTAATGCCTTTTAACAAGTCAAGATCATTACATTTAGGCCTCATAACAACTCAAGATAATTAGATTTACTGTCTTGTAACAGGTCAAGATCATTTGATTTACTGCCTTGTAACAGACCAAGATCATTAAACTTAAATCCCCTTTTTAACACGACAGATCATTAGATTTTCACCTAGTGGAAGGGTCAAGTCATTAGTTTTTTCCTCGTAAAAGTAAAGACCATTTTATTTATGCCTTATAACAGCTCAAGATAATTAGATTTACTGCCTTATTGTTAAGGTCAAAAAATTATATCTACAAGTGAAGATCATTAGGTTTATTGCATTGTAACAGGTTTTAAATGCCTTGTAACAAAGTCAAGATATACTGCCTTATAACAGGTGATCATTGATTTACTGATATTTAAGAGGTCACGACCCTTGGATTTACTGACTTATAACAGTCAAGACATTAGTAATGCCCTTTAACAGGTAAAGATCATTAGAATTCCTGCCTCATAACAGGTTAAGATCATTGGATTTACTATAATATCATCATCAAATTTAAAGCCTTATAAACAGGTCATTTTGATTTACTGCTTTAAAAATTGATCATCATTAGATTTACTTTTTCATAACAGCGAATATAAATTACTGCCTTCGTCATTAGATTTATGACCTTATAACAGGTCAAGATTATTAGATTTATTACATAGAAGAGATCAAGATCATAGATTTACTGCCTTATAAAGGCAGAAGATTTATTACCTTATAACAGATCAAAATCATAAGATTTACTGCCTTGTAACAGGTGAGAACCTTACATTTATTCCATGTAACAGGTCAAGATCATTAGATTTACTGCCTTGTAAAAAAACAAGGTCATTAGATTTATGGCCCTATAAACAGGTCAAGATTAATTAGATTTACTGCATAGTAAGAGATCAAGATCACTAGATACTGATAAAATTTGTACTACAGCGAAAGATCATTAGATATTAGATTTATGCTTTATAATAGGTCAAAATCATAAGATTTTATTTAAAAGGTCAAGAACCTTACATTTACTTCCCCTAATAACATGTGAATATATTAGATAATTATTACAAATTTTTACAGGTAAAAATCATTTAATTTAATGAAATTTGGGAAAATGCCAAGATCATTAATTTTTTTGCTTTATAAAAGGTCAATATCATTATAATTACTTCCTTGCCAATGTCGAAATCATAGATTTACTGCCTTACAATAGGTCAAAATCAAGAACATTATAAATTAATTCCTTGTAAACAGGTCATCATTAGATTATTTTTCCTTATAATTAGATTTTCAACTTTTAACAGGTAAAAATCTTTAGATTTAATGCCTTTTAACATATCAAGATCATTAGATTGGGCTGCCTTATAAAAGGTCCCGATGACTGCGTTACAAAAGGGGGAAGATCATTAGATTTTTCAGGTCCTCATTTGATTCATTGGGTTTTAACAGGTCAAGATTTACTGACATAGCGAAAGATCACTAGATTTCTTGCCCTTTTAACAATCAAGATCATCAGATTTACATGCCTTGTAACAAGTCAAGATTTTCTGCCTTATAATTTCAAAATCATTAGTTTACTTCTCGTAAACAGGTCAAAATCATTAAAATTTACTACATTATTTTTTACCGCCAGTAAACGTCAATATTATTAAATTTTCATGCCTCATTATATTAACAACTCATGATCATTTGATTTACTGTTTTGTAACAAACCCTTAGAAACGATTTTGTTCAATGAAAGGTCAAGATCTTACATTAATTCCTTGTCACCCGGTCAAGATATTAATATAATGCCTTAGATCATGACATTAGATTTCAGGGGAAAAGGGCATTACAGTTTTTGGACAATTTGGACAGATTTATTGGGCAATTTTTTTGGACAAAAAGCTGCCCTTTAAACTTTGATCATTTTTTTACTGTCCTTTAAAAAAGGGAAATCAAGATTTCTTGCCTTAAAAGCAAGCATTTTGGCCAAACATTAGATTTCTTATGGTCAATACATTTTTGGGGCAATTCATTTAAATTTAAAAACATATCAGTAGGATATTAGATTTCGTTTAGACAGGTTAAAAAACATTAGATTTTTTGCCTTAAAACAGGGGAAGATATTAGATTTATTACCCTTTTAACAGGGATCATTCACTTTTTAAAATCAAAAGATCAGTAGATTTTTCCTTAAACAACTCAAGATATGGATTTACTTCCTTTTAACAAGTCAAATCATTATATTTTCGCCTTTTAACAATTCAAAAAATTAGAAATTTTGAACAGGGCATATTTGTTAAAAACTTAAAAAAGTCAGGATTTTTTAGATTTACTGCCCTTTTAACACAAAAATCATTAGTTTAGAAGACTCCCTTGTCAACCGTTCATATCTTAGATATACTGTATATAACGGGGGAAAATCTTAAATTAAAGGTCAAGATCATTAGTTTTACTGCCTTTTATCAGGGCAAGATATTAGGGTTTTCTGCCTTATAACAGATCAAGTCATTAATTTGTCGCCTTATAACAATAATTCATTTAAATTTATGGGCCCATATCTGGTCAAGATCTTAATTTACCCGCCTTACACAGGTCATGACAAATTTTTACCGTCTTATAACAAGCGAGTCATTAATTTTACTTTTTTATGAGAGGTAAGATCACTAGATTTTCCGATTTAAAACATTTGATTTACGCCTTAAACCGGTCGAAAACTTTTAATTTTCTCCTTATAACAAGTCAGATCATTAGATTTATTGCCTTGTAACAGGGGCCTTTTAACAACAACAATAGCAGATTTACTGCCTTTTAAAAAAGTCAAGCATTAGATAAACTGCCTTAAACATGTCATTGGATTTATGCCTTAACCCGTCTCATTAGATTTTAAACCTTTAACAGGTAAAGATCATTAGAATTCCTGCCATATAACATTATCATTGGATTTATTAGTCGTCAAGTCACAGATTTACTGCCCTTTTAACGGTCATTAGATTTACATCTTATAACAGCGAAATATAAAATTTACTGCCTTGTAACAAATCAAAATCAATTTTTGATTTATGGCTTTATATTGGCAAGATTATTGTTTTCTGCAAAAAAGATCAAATCTTAATTTACTGCCTTATAACACCAAGATTTTTAGATTTTTTTACCCTTTTAAATCAATATTATTAGATTTACCGCCTAAAGTCAAAATCATAAGATTTTTTGCCCCCGACTTCCCTGTAAAAAAATCAAACATTAGATTTACGCCTTATAAAGTTACAAACTTTTAAAAAGGTAAAAAACATTTGTTTAATGCCCCGGAAATGCAAATTTTTTTTTGCTTTATAAAAGGCAATTCATTAAATTACTTCCTTGCCCCCGGAGGACATTAGATTTACGCCTTAAAAAAGGGCCAAATTATTAGATTTTTTATTCGTCAATATAATTTGATTTTCAAAATAATGATTTTTTTTTTCTTCTTGTAAAAAGGGCAAGATAATTAGATTTATAAACTTTTTAGGAAAAGATCTTTTGATTTAATGCCAGGTAATATTCAAGATCATCGGGGCAAATATTTTTGATGCCTTTCAATGGCAAAACATTAATTTATTGCCACAAACAGGTCAAGATTTTCTGACATAACAACTCAAAAAAGTTTTCAAAATTTGATTTTTTTGCCCCATGCATTTCAGATCATTTGTTTTTTTGCTTGTAAGGTCAAGATTTTTACATATACTGGGCCCTTTTAAAAAAACTCAAGACATTTTAATTTAAATGTTTTGTAAAGGTCAAGACTTAATTCACTGCCTTTTTAAAGGTCAGGTACCAAGATCATTAGACTACTCCCTTAAAAATGACAAAATCATTAGTTTTGCCGAAGAAAGGTCAATTCTTGGGAAATTTCTTCTTTTGCACCCGGGCATTAAAAATCTGCCTTATAACAATATGATTATTAGATTTTTGACTATAGAAGATCTAAAGCCTTTTTTAAAAACTCAAAAAATTTTGTTTTTTTCTGTCTTTTACGGGCAAAATCAGATTTACTGCCCTTTAAATTGATTTTCTGCCCTTTTAACAGACCAAAATTTAAATTTTAAAACAAGAGCATTTGATTTTTTTCCCAAAAAGGTCAAGACATTAGAATTTCTTCCTTGACTCCCCGGGCAAAAATTAGAATATACGCCTTATAAAGGTCAAGATATTAGATTTTACCTTTTATCAAGATCATATTATTTAAATCCTTATAACATCTCAAGATAATTAGATTTTACTGCCTTATGTTTGGGGCAAAGGGCATTTTATTAAAAACCTTATAACAATCATCATTAGGTTTATTGCTTGGAAAAAAATCCCAAAAAATTTATTAAAATTTGTTGCCTTTAAAAGGGCCCTTTTCTTGTAACAAGTGAAATCATTTTTTTACTGCTCGAAAATATTTTTCTCCCCTTTTTGGTTTAAAGGTTTAAAGGCATTATAATTTTTTCCCACCTTACATAAGAACATTAAAATCACCCTTTATATTTACTAACCCCTTAGCAGATTTAAAATGTCAAGATCATTATAAAAAAGGCAAGATCAAAGAATTTTTTTTACTGATGTATAACAATCCCAAAACCATGATTTTAAAAGGTTTAAAATCATTAGATTTAATGCCTTTTTTAAAAGGGAAAGATCAAATTTTAAAAAACCCGCCTTATAACAGGTTAAATCATTGGGATTTAAATACAACATATCAAGATCATTAAATCTAAATTCTTTTAAAATTTAAACATAAATTTGATTTACTATCTTAAACAGCGAAATATAAGATTTTTAAATGCCTTTTAAAAAAATCCAAAATTTAATTTTGATTTTTTGGCCTTATAACAGTTTAAGATTATTAATTTACTGCAAAAGTAAGAGATCAAGATCATTAGAAATTTTCTGTTCCTTTTAACAGGCCAAATTAAAGATTTTTTACCTTATCAATAAAAAATTTTTGATTTACTGGGCCCAAAAAATAGGGCCAAAAATTTATAAGATTTTACTGCCCTTTTAACGGTTTTAGAACATTACATTGATTTTTTTCCCGTATCAGGCAAGAACATTAGATTTAAATGCCCCTTTTGAATTAATTTTTTTCCTTTTTAATTTGATTATTTGCCTTATTTTTAGAAATTTTCTGCCTACAAAAGGTCAAAAAAAAAAACATTCCTTGCAAAAAGTCATTCAATTTGGGTTTAATTTCCCTTTTAACAATAATTAGATTTTTAACTTTTTAAAAGGTAAAGATCTTTTAAAAAATGCCTTGAAAAAATATTTAAAAAATCATTAACAATAGGTTTCCCAAACAAAAGATTGACGCCTTACAAAGGGGATCATTAGATTTACAGGGCAAGATCATTCGAATTTAAAAACCTTATAACATCAAAATCCAAAAAGATTTTTTGCCTTTGTTTTTTTGGCATCATTAAAATTTTTAAGCTTGTAAAAAGTCCCAAAAATCATTTTCATTTTCTGGCCTCCTTTAAAAACTCAAGATAATTAGATTTTAAATTTTCCTTGTTTTCCCGGTTTAAGATCATTAGATATACTGGGCCTTTAACAGAAAAGAACAATTTAAAATTAATCCCCCTTTTAAAAACGACCCAAAACAATAAAATTTTCCCCCTAAATGGAAAAGGGCAAGATCATTAGTTTTTTTTCCTCGAAAAAAAGTAAAAACCATTTTAATTTTTGCCTTTTAACAGTCCAAAATAATTAAAAATTTACCGCCTTTTTGTTAAGGTCCCCAAAAAAATTAAAAACTACAATAAAAAATCAAATTTGGTTAAAGCATTGTAACAGGTTAACTGCCTTTTTAAAAAGTCAAAAATAACTTTCCTTAAAAACAGTGAACATTAGAATTAAAGATATTTAAGAGGTCAAACCCTTGGGTTTTTCGCCTTTTAACAAACCCAAAATCATTAGATTTTAAAGCCCCTTTTAAAAGGAAAATCAAAATTTGAAAATTTCCGCCCAAAAATTAAACAGGAAAAAAATTATCAAAATTGGATTTTAACTTAAAAATAAAAAAACAAAAAAAAAAAAAAAAAAAAAAAAAAAAAAAAAAAAAAAAAAAAAAAAAATTTAAATTTTTTTTTATTAAAAAATTGGGCATTAGATTTTCTGCTTTATAATTGTCATCAAATTGATTTACTGTCATAACACGAAATATAAGATTTTAACTCCTTCTTTTTAGATTTATTTACCTTATAACAGGTCAAGATTATTAATTTTTTTACATAGCAAGAGATCAAAATCAATTTGATTTACAGCCAAAATTTTCCCGGGCCCCATTATATTTAAAAACTCAAAGATCATTTTTTATTTACTGTTTTGTAAAAAAACCCTTAAACACGATTTTTGTTCAATGAAAAGGGCAAGTCATTACAAAATTTTTTCCTTTTTCACCGGTCAAGATCCTTTGATATAATAACCTTAGAAACATGAACATTAATTTGCAGGGGAAGGTCATTACAGTTTTGGACATAAAATTGGGCAGATTTTGGGACAGATTTTGGACATATTTGCTTTCCTTAGATCCCAAAAACATTTGTTTTACGTCTTTTTTTAAAAGGTTTTAAAAAGGTTTATCATTAGAATTTAAATTCCCCTTTTAACAGGTCAGGGGTTATTAGATTTAAAGCCTTATAAACACAAAAAGAAACATTAGAATTTTGGGAAAATTTTCCTTGTTTACCGTTTAAGATAAACTACCTTTTAACAGTTTTATTTATCATTAGATATACGGGTATAAAACAGGGGAAGATCTTAGAGTAACAAAGGGCAAGACATTAGTTTTTCCCGCCTTTTAAACAGGTTTAAGATCATTAGGTTTACTGCCTTATAACAGATCAAGATCATTAGATTATGTCGCCTTATAACAAGTCAATATCATTAGATTTTATGATGGCCGTATAATATCTGGTCATAGGACATTAGATATACTGCCTTACAACAGGTCATGATCAATTATTTTACCGTCTTAATAACAAGATCGAGGTCATTAGATTTACTTGTTTATGAAATGTCAAGATCACAAGATTTACGAGATATAAGAAACCATTAGATTTACTGCCTTATAACCGTCGAAGACCATTATATTTACTACCTTATAACAAGTCTAGATCATTAGATTATGCCTTGTAACAGCCTTAAAACAAGTCAACATTAGCAATATACTGCCTACTAACAAGTCCAGATCATTAGATATACGCCTTATACATGTCATTGGATTTACAGCCCTTATACCGGTCATCATTAGATTTAATGCCTTAACAGGTAACGATCATTAGAATTTTCCTGCATATAACAGTTAACATTGTATTTATTACGTCGTCAAAGATCACAGATTTACTGCCTTATAACAGGTCATTAGATTTACTATCTTATAACACGAAATATAAAATTTACTGCCATGTTAACAATCAAATCATTAGATTATGCTTTATATAGGTCAAATTATTCCGATTTACTGCAAAGAATAGATCAAGATCATTAGATTACTGCCTTATAGACACCAAGATTTTTAGATTTATTACCTTATAAGTCCATATTATTAGATTTACTGCCATAATCAAAACATAAGACTTCCATGTAACAGGTCAAATCATTAGAATTTACTGCCTTATAAACAAGTTTACAAACTTTTAACAGGTAAAAATCATTCGATTTAATGCCCTGGAACATTCAAGATTTTTTTGCTTTATAAAAGGTCAATATGCATTAGAATTTAACTCCTTGCCACCGGACGAGAATCATCAGATTACTGCTGCTTTAAACAGGCCAATATTATTAGATTTATTATAACGTCATATACGTAGATAGTCCAAATCATGATTTTATTTTCCTTCTTCCTTGAACAGTCAAGATAATTAAGATTTAAAACTTTATTAGGTAACGATCTTTAGATTTATTGCCAGGTTATAAATCAAGATCATCCGGGTCAGATCATTAGATTGACTGCCTTACAATGGCAAAAAAAAAAAAAAAAAAAAAATTTTTTTTTCATAGATTTATTAGCCACATAACATGTCATTTACTGACAAAACAACTCAAGATCATTAGTTACTGCCTTGTAACAAGCATCATTGGAAATTTTATGCCTCCAAAGCCCTTTTTCAAGATCATTAGAATAATCTGCCTTGTGAAACAGTCAAGTTACTTCCATACTTATACTGCCGTATTAACAACTCAAGATACAATAGATGTACTGTCTTGTAAACAGGTCAAGATCATTATAATTCACATGCCTTATATAAAGGTCAGTTACCAAGAATCATTAGACTTACTCCCTTAATAACATGACAAGATCATAGATTTTGCCGAATGAAATGGTCAAATCAATGAATTACTTCTTTTGTCACCGGCCATTAAATATAACTGAACAGGCCTTATAACAATCATGATTAATATATTTACAGACTATTAGATTAGGATCAAAAGCCTTTTATTTAACACTCAAAAATCATTAATTTACTGTCCATGTAACAGTCAAGATCAGTATACTTGCCTTGATAATAAGATTTACTGCCTTGTAACAGACCAAATTCATTATAACACAAGAGCATTAGATTTTGCCTAATGAAAGGTCAAGATCCATATAATTACTTTCCTTGACTCCGTCAAGAATCATTAGATATACTGCACTTATAACAGTCAAGAATTCATTAGATTACTACCTTGTAGTCCCAAGATCATATTATTTACCTGCCTAATAACAACTCAAGATAATTAGATTTACTTGCCTTATTTGTTAGGGTCAAGGACAATATATTTACAACATTATAACAAGTCATCATTAGGTTTATATTGCATTGTAACAGATCAAGACATTAGATTTGTTGCCTTACAGGCCTTGGCTTGTAACAAGTGAAGATCATTTTATTTACTGCTCGATAATAATACTGCCTTATTGATTATAAGGTCCAAGACATTATATTTACTTACCTTACAAAGATCATTATAAGCATCATTCATTCACTACTTTTAATATTTACTACCTCATTAAGCAGATTTACTGTCAAGAACAATATAACAGGACAAGATCAATAGATTTAACTGATGTAAAACAAGTCAAGACCATCGGTTTATAGGTCAAGAATCAATAGAATTAATGCCTTTAACAGGTAAAGATCATTAGACTTTCTGCCTTATAACAGTAAAGATCCAATGGGATTTACTACAAAACAACATATCAAAAATCATTAAAATTTTCTGGCTGTTATAATTGATCATCAATTAGATTTACTATCTTATAACGAGCGAAATAAAAGAATATTAACTGCCTTTTAACAAATCAAATCATTAGATTATGGCCTTAATAACATAGTAAGAGATCAAGATCATTAGATTTACTGGTCGTATAACAGGCCCAGATTTATTACCTTATCAAATATGTATAGATTTACAGGCTAAAAATAGGTCAAAAAAATCATAAGATTTACAACCTTGTAACAGGTATAGAACATTTACCTTGATTTACCATGTATCAGTCAAGATCATTAGAATTTACTGCCATATGATTAGATTTTTTGCCATATAAACAAGAAGTTTACCATATATTAGATTTACTCTGTAGCCTTACAATAGGTCAAAAATAAGAAATTCCTTGCAACATTCATCATTTAGATTTATTGCTTGAATAACAATAATTAGATTTAAAGAGCTTTTAACAGAGTAAAGATCTTTAGATTTAATGCCTTGTAACATATCAAGAACAT
>NW_027265213.1:0-8969 GCF_036320965.1 Panulirus ornatus
CTCAGCACATTAACATCCAAAAGTCCTTCTTTCGCGCGCCTGTCAATTAATACGTAATCCAATAACGCTCTCTGGCCATCTCTCCTACTTACATAATTATACTTATGTATATCTCGCTTTTTAAACACAGGTATTCCCAATCATCAGTCCTTTTTCAGCACATAAATCTACAAGCTCTTCACCATTTCCATTTACAACACTGAACACCCCATGTATACCAATTATTCCCTCAACTGCCACATTACTCACCTTTGCATTCAAATCACCCAACACTATAACCCGTCTCGTGCATCAAAACCACTAACACACTCATTCAGCTGCTCCCAAAACACTTGCCTCTCATGATCTTTCTTCTCATGCCCAGGTGCATATGCACCGATAATCACCCATCTCTCTCCATCAACTTTCAGTTTTACCCATATTAATCGAGAATTTACTTTCTTACATTCTATCACATTACTTCCACAACTCCTGTTTCAGGAGTACTGCTACTCCTTCCCTTGCTCTTGTCCTCTCACTAACCCCTGACTTTACTCCCAAGACATTCCCAAACCACTCTTCCCCTTTACCCTTGAGCTTCGTTTCACTCAGAGCCAAAACATCCAGGTTCCTTTCCTCAAACATACTACCTATCTCTCCTTTTTTCACATCTTGGTTACATCCACACACATTTAGGCACCCCAATCTGAGCCTTCGAGGAGGATGAGCACTCCCCGCGTGACTCCTTCTTCTGTTTCCCATTTTAGAAAGTTAAAAAAATACAAGGAGGGGAGGATTTCTTTTATGAGCAAAATATTTCGAGAACATTAGCAGTGTCTCGCCTCTACGTAGCTACAGTTTCATTCTGATTGCCACACCTCATAGTTTGGTCAATCATTTGTTTGATGATATCTGCAAAAGCTAAGATCCTATAGTTACTGTACCTGTAGTACTAAATTATCCGTGCAGTTTACACTTGCAGTGTGCTATACATTTCAGATTTCTGAAGTGTACGAGTGTAGATCCTAGTAATTTTTTTTTTATGCTTGTTGTCACTGAAGGACCCGGCGACTCTCTCTCTACTGTATAACTAAGATTAGATAACAGCGATAGTATTATGCTTACACGACGATTATGACATAAATATCAGGGTGAATCGTATTATTGGGTTATAAAAAGATTAGATTCCGCTTGCAATGATCCTATCAAATAAGGTTACGCTAGTTTAGATGTTTTTGGCTGGTAATTTGTATCGTTTGTTAAACAACAGGAGAATATGTATCTAGCTTCAGGTAAGACCTACAAATATACTCAATAAACAAGATAAACAACGAGCTAGATTAAATGTTTTTGGCTGGTAATGTTTCGCTTGTTAAACAACAGGAAAATGTAGATCCCGCTCAAGGTAGACCTACACCAAATATGCTTAATATACAAGATAAACAACAAATGGAAATTATAATTTTTGACCGCTCTTGGACCCCATGTGGCCGGGATGAACGTTGAATCCACGACGTCTGACGTTACGTGTTTTGTCGTCTGCTGCGTGTCATCTGCTATGCTTTGTTGTCCGACTTCGGTAACTACGACGCTATTGGTAAACAAGTGTTACCGGCAACTTTTGTTTACCAGTGGCGTCTTATTTACGTCTCTTCCTTGTATACCAAATGACTTCTCTACGTCTTCTATCTCATTCTTGTATCTTCCCAGACGATGTGATCATTACACGAAAGTGCACTTGGGAACTTGTCGTGTTTCATCTTCCTCGTGATTATCAGCATACTAGATCACGTGCGACACTGACTTCTTGCAATACACACACACACACACACACACACACACACACACACATATATATATATATATATATATATATATATATATATATATATATATATATATATATATATATATATCTTTCATACTATTCGCCATTTCCCGCCTCATCGAAATAGGGTTAAGAACAGAGGACTGGGCCTCTGAGGAAACATCCTTACCCGGCCCCCTTCTCTGTTCCTTCCTTTGGAAATATATATATATATATATATATATATATATATATATATATATATATATATATATATATATATATATATATATATATTATTATTATTATTATTATTATTATCAGTGACAAGCCGTACATCACAAAATTCCACATCCCTTCACCTTAGCCACCCAAAGACGCCGACACATTACTACTGCCTTGCTTGCCTGCGTCGACGACTACGACCCTGCCTGTAGGCGTGCATGCATGTTAATAATAACATGTTACACCATGTTACATCAACAGCAGCAGCAGCAGCAGCACAGAAGAAGAAGTAGAAGCACCTTACAGGGGCAACACAGAGATGTGCCAACAATGGGTGGCGGGTGAGGAGGAAGAAGAACCTTGCTGTGATGATGCAGAAGGCTTGCACACAAAATCAACAACACCAAAAGTAAGTCCAACACCACCACTACAACCTCCTTCACCTCGTCCAGTCCTGCGCCTGAACCCAGGCCCGCTTCCTGCACAGGCCCGACTGGCTCAATCCTCAGAGCCAATCCTTTTCCCGAAGTTACGGATCTAACTTGCCGACTTCCCTTACCTACATTAATCTATCGTCCAGAGGCTTCTTACCTTGGAGACCAGATGCGGATATGGGTACGAGCTGGCCCGAAACTAGGCGCAACCGACTTTATTGGGAGGAAAAGTCTGATGGCTGCTTACACCTCAGTTACCTACCCTCGCGTTTTCAAGGACCGACAGTGGAACTCGGGACGCCGCAAGAACCGCGGCGCTCTACGGCTAACCGTGTTACAAGCACCCTTTCTTCCTGCGAATGACATCCAGGGTCACGGCGCCTTAAACAGAAAAGAAAACTCTTTCCCGGTCCACCGCCGGCGTACGCGAGCTGGTTCCCGTTACCTTTCTTTCCTGGGGATAGCGGAGAAAGAATACTTCCCACGTATTCCCTGCGTGTCGTAGAAGGTGACTAAAAGGGGAGGGAGCGAGGGGCTGGAAATCCTCCCCCTGTTTATTTTTTTTTAATTCTCCAAAAGAAGGAACAGAGAAGGGGGCCAGGTGAGGATATTCCCTAAGAGGCCCAGTCCTCTGTTCTTAACGCTACCTTGCTAACGCGGGAAATGGCGAATAGTTTGAAAGAAAGAAAAGAAATATATATACATATATATATATATATATATATATATATATATATATATATATATATATATATATATATATATATATATATAATATTTTTTTTTTTTTTTTTTTTTTTGCTTTGTCGCTGTCTCCCGCGTTTGCGAGGTAGCGCAAAGGAAACAGACGAAAGAAATGGCCCAACCCCCCCATACACATGTATATACATACGTCCACACACGCAAATATACATACCTACACAGCTTTCCATGGTTTACCCCAGACGCTTCACGTGCCCTGATTCAATCCACTGACAGCACGTCAACCCCGGTATACCACATCGCTCCAATTCACTCTATTCCTTGCCCTCCTTTCACCCTCCTGCATGTTCAGGCCCCGATCACACAAAATCGTTTTCACTCCATCTTTCCACCTCCAATTTGGTCTCCCTCTTCTCCTCGTTCCCTCCACCTCCGACACATATATCCTCTTGGTCAATCTTTCCTCACTCATTCTCTCCATGTGCCCAAACCATTTCAAAACACCCTCTTCTGCTCTCTCAACCACGCTCTTTTATTTCCACACATCTCTCTTACCCTTACGTTACTTACTCGATCAAACCACCTCACACCACACATTGTCCTCAAACATCTCATTTCCAGCACATCCATCCTCCTGCGCACAACTCTATCCATAGCCCACGCCTCGCAACCATACAACATTGTTGGAACCACTATTCCTTCAAACACCCATTTTTGCTTTCCGAGATACTGTTCTCGACTTCCACACATTCTTCAAGGCTCCCAGAATTTTCGCCCCCCTCCCCACCCTATGATCCACTTCCGCTTCCATGGTTCCATCCGCTGCCAGATCCACTCCCAGATATCTAAAACACTTTACTTCCTCCAGTTTTTCTCCATTCAAACTCACCTCCCAATTGACTTGACCCTCAACCCTACTGTACCTAATAACCTTGCTCTTATTCACATTTACTCTTAACTTTCTTCTTTCACACACTTTACCAAACTCAGTCACCAGCTTTTGCAGTTTCTCACATGAATCAGCCACCAGCGCTGTATCATCAGCGAACAACAACTGACTCACTTCCCAAGCTCTCTCATCCCCAACAGACTTTATACTTGCCCCTCTTTCCAAAACTCTTGCATTCACCTCCCTAACAACCCCATCCATAAACAAATTAAACAACCATGGAGACATCACACACCCCTGCCGCAAACCTACATTCACTGAGAACCAATCACTTTCCTCTCTTCCTACACGTACACATGCCTTACATCCTCGATAAAAACTTTTCACTCCTTCTAACAACTTGCCTCCCACACCATATATTCTTAATACCTTCCACAGAGCATCTCTATCAACTCTATCATATGCCTTCTCCAGATCCATAAATGCTACATACAAATCCATTTGCTTTTCTAAGTATTTCTCACATACATTCTTCAAAGCAAACACCTGATCCACACATCCTCTACCACTTCTGAAACCACACTGCTCTTCCCCAATCTGATGCTCTGTACATGCCTTCACCCTCTCAATCAATACCCTCCCATATAATATACCAGGAATGCTCAACAAACTTATACCTCTGTAATTTGAGCACTCACTCTTATCCCCTTTGCCTTTGTACAATGGCACTATGCACGCATTCCGCCAATCCTCAGGCACCTCACCATGTGTCATACATACATTAAATAACCTTACCAACCAGTCAACAATACAGTCACCCCCTTTTTTTAATAAATTCCACTGCAATACCATCCAAACCTGCTGCCTTGCCGGCTTTCATCTTCCGCAAAGCTTTTACTACCTCTTCTCTGTTTACCAAATCATTTTCCCTAACCCTCTCACTTTGCACACCACCTTGACCAAAACACCCTATATCTGCCACTCTATCATCAAACACATTCAACAAACCTTCAAAATACTCACTCCATCTCCTTCTCACATCACCACTACTTGTTATCTCCTCCCCATTTGCGCCCTTCACTGAAGTTCCCATTTGCTCCCTTGTCTTACGCACTTTATTTACCTCCTTCCAGAACATCTTTTTATTCTCCCTAAAATTTAATGATACTCTCTCACCCCAACTCTCATTTGCCCTATATATATATATATATATATATATATATATATATATATATATATATATATATATATATATATATGTATATATATATATATATATATATTCTATTCTATTTTGCTTTGTTGCTGTCTCCCGCGTTTGCGAGGTAGCGCAAGGAAACAGACGAAAGAAATGGCCCAACCCACCACCATACACATGTATATACATACACGTCCACACACGCAAATATACATACCTACACAGCTTTCCATGGTTTATCCGAGACGTTTCACATGTCCTGATTCAATCCACTGACAGCACGTCAACCCCGGTATACCACATCGATCCAATTCACTCTATTCCTTGCCCGCCTTTCACCCTCCTGCATGTTCAGTCCCCGATCACTCAAAATCTTTTTCACTCCATCTTTCCACCTCCAATTTGGTCTCCCACTTCTCCTCGTTCCCTCCACCTCCGACACACACACACACACACACACACACACACACACACACACATATATATATATATATATATATATATATATATATATATATATATATATATATATATATATATATATTTATTTTTTTTTTGCTTTGTCGCTGTCTCCCGCGTTTGCGAGGTAGCGCAAGGAAACAGACGAAAGAAATGGCCCAACCCACCCCCATACACATGTATATACATACACGTCCATACACGCAAATATACATACCTACACAGCTTTCCATGGTTTACCCGAGACGCTTCACATGTCCTGATTCAATCCACTGACAGCACGTCAACCCCGGTATACCACATCGATCCAATTCACTCTATTCCTTGCCCTCCTTTCACCCTCCTGCATGTTCAGGCCCCGATCACACAAAATCTTTTTCACTCCATCTTTCCACCTCCAATTTGGTCTCCCACTTCTCCTCGTTCCCTCCACCTCCGACACATATATCCTCTTGGTCAATCTTTCCTCACTCATTCTCTCCATGTGCCCAAACCATTTCAAAACACCCTCTTCTGCTCTCTCAACCACGCTCTTTTTATTTCCACACATCTCTCTTACCCTTACGTTACTTACTCGATCAAACCACCTCACACCACACATTGTCCTCAAACATCTCATTTCCAGCACATCCATCCTCCTGCGCACAACTCTATCCATAGCCCACGCCTCGCAACCATACAACATTGTTGGAACCACTATTCCTTCAAACATACCCATTTTTGCTTTCCGAGATAATGTTCTCGACTTCCACACATTCTTCAAGGCTCCCAGGATTTTCGCCCCCTCCCCCACCCTATGATCCACTTCCGCTTCCATGGTTCCATCCGCTGCCAGATCCACTCCCAGATATCTAAAACACTTTACTTCCTCCAGTTTTTCTCCATTCAAACTTACCTCCCAATTGACTTGACTCTCAACCCTACTGTACCTAATAACCTTGCTCTTATTCACATTTACTCTTAACTTTCTTCTTTCACACACTTTACCAAACTCAGTCACCAGCTTCTGCAGTTTCTCACATGAATCAGCCACCAGCGCTGTATTATCAGCGAACAACAACTGACTCACTTCCCAAGCTCTCTCATCCCCAACAGACTTCATACTTGCCCCTCTTTCCAAAACTCTTGCATTCACCTCCCTAACAACCCCATCCATAAACAAATTAAACAACCATGGAGACATCACACACCCCTGCCGCAAACCTACATTCACTGAGAACCAATCACTTTCCTTTCTTCCTACACGTACACATGCCTTACATCCTCGATAAAAACTTTTCACTGCTTCGAACAACTTGCCTCCCACACCATATATTCTTAATACCTTCCACAGAGCATCTCTATCAACTCTATCATATGCCCTCTCCAGATCCACAAATGCTACATAGAAATCCATTTGCTTTTCTAAGTATTTCTCACATACATTCTCCAAAGCAAACACCTGATCCACACATCCTCTACCACTTCTGAAACCACACTGCTCTTCCCCAATCTGATGCTCTGTACATGCCTTCACCCTCTCAATCAATACCCTCCCATATAATTTGCCAGGAATACTCAACAAACTTATACCTCTGTAATTTGAGCACTCACTCTTATCCCCTTTGCCTTTGTACAAAGGCACTATGCACGCACTCCGCCAATCCTCAGGCACCTCACCATGAGTCATACATACATTAAGTAACCTTACCAACGAATCAATAATACAGTCACCCCCTTTTTTAATAAATTCCACTGCAATACCATCCAAACCTGCTGCCTTGCCGGCTTTCATCTTCCGCAAAGCTTTTACTACCTCTTCTCTGTTTACCAAATAATTTTCTCTAACCCTCTCACTTTGCACACCACCTCGACCAAAACACCCTATATCTGCCACTCTATCATCAAACACATTCAACAAACCTTCAAAATACTCACTCCATCTCCTTCTCACATCACCACTACTTGTTATTACCTCCCTATTTGCGCTCTTCATATATATATATATATATATATATATATATATATATATATATATATATATATATATATATATATATATGTAGGTTTGCGGCAGGGGTGTGTGATGTCTCCATGGTTGTTTAATTTGTTTATGGATGGGGTTGTTAGGGAGGTAAATGCAAGAGTTTTGGAAAGAGGGGCAAGTATGAAGTCTGTTGGGGATGAGAGAGCTTGGGAAGTGAGTCAGTTGTTGTTCGCTGATGATACAGCGCTGGTGGCTGATTCATGTGAGAAACTGCAGAAGCTGGTGACTGAGTTTGGAAAAGTGTGTGGAAGAAGAAAGTTAAGAGTAAATGTGAATAAGAGCAAGGTTATTAGGTACAGTAGGGTTGAGGGTCAAGTCAATTGGGAGGTGAGTTTGAATGGAGAAAAACTGGAGGAAGTGAAGTGTTTTAGATATCTGGGAGTGGATCTGGCAGCGGATGGAACCATGGAAGTGGAAGTGGATCATAGGGTGTGGGAGGGGGCGAAAATCCTGGGGGCCTTGAAGAATGTGTGGAAGTCGAGAACATTATCTCGGAGAGCAAAATGGGTATGTTTGAAGGAATAGTGGTTCCAACAATGTTGTATGGTTGCGAGGCGTGGGCTATGGATAGAGTTGTGCGCAGGAGGATGGATGTGCTGGAAATGAGATGTTTGAGGACAATGTGTGGTGTGAGGTGGTTTGATCGAGTGAGTAACGTAAGGGTAAGAGAGATGTGTGGAAATAAAAAGAGCGTGGTTGAGAGAGCAGAAGAGGGTGTTTTGAAGTGGTTTGGGCACATGGAGAGGATGAGTGAGGAAAGATTGACCAAGAGGATATATGTGTCGGAGGTGGAGGGAACAAGGAGAAGAGGGAGACCAAATTGGAGGTGGAAAGATGGAATGAAAAAGATTTTGTGTGATCGGGGCCTGAACATGCAGGAGGGTGAAAGGAGGGCAAGGAATAGAGTGAATTGGAGCGATGTGGTATACCGGGGTTGACGTGCTGTCAGTGGATTGAAGCAAGGCATGTGAAGCGTCTGGGATAAACCATGGAAAGCTGTGTAGGTATGTATATTTGCGTGTGTGGACGTATGTATATACATGTGTATGGGGGGTGGGTTGGGCCATTTCTTTCGTCTGTTTCCTTGCGCTACCTCGCAAACGCGGGAGACAGCGACAAAGCAAAAAAAAAAAAAAAAAAAATATATATATATGATGGACAGATTTGTAGGAGTTAATATTACTGTTTATATACGACAACATAAAAAGGTTTTTGGCTACTTTGATTACATTGTTTAATACATTTATAAC